>NC_059079.1:51480905-51782802 GCF_020497125.1 Mauremys mutica | reverse complement strand
TGATATCAGTTTCTACATAAGTTCCTGATCCAGTGAGGTGTTGAACAGCTTCAAACCTATTGTTTTCTTACAGAAGCCGAGGATGCCAAATGTCTCACTAGATTGGGTTCTTTTTGTTAGTAAGGAATTATTGTACTTCCTTTTGGGTTAAAAGAGTTACAATAAAAAAAGTTAGATGGTTACACAGCAAAAAAAAAATCACACACTGTTCTTTAAATTATTAGTAAACCTTTTTAACTGGGCCAGAGAGTCATTGTCAGCTATCAGATCAACAAGTGATATAGCTGGGAAGTGGGGAGCTGCTGGGATTAAAACAGTTTTCACAGCCCTTGGGACTGATGTAGACAGGAGGTAATTTATGCTGATGGAAGGAGAGTAATAGTCAAGGAAAACATGGAATGTTCACAGGAATATATGCCCAGGTTTGCCATGTGGAGTGTGGACATTGGGTAGCTGGATTGTAGGGAGATCAAGGGCTGACTGGATGATGAAAGAGGAAGGATGATTTGGATCGGGGGACATTATGCCCTAGAAGTGAATTGTAGTTGATTGAGTAGCTGGTGTACAAGAGTTTGTACACATTGTGAACATATCTGGGAACATTATGTGTGCACAAACACAACATGGGAATCTCAAGTACAAGTAGAGAGGTTATTTTACCTCTGTATTTGGCACTGATGATACCAATGCTGAAGTACTGTGTCCAGTTCTGGTGTCCACAATTCAAGAATGATGCTGATAAATTAGAGACGGTTCAGAGAAGAGCTACAAGAAAGAATAAAGGATTAGAAAATGTGCCTTAATGTGATAGACTCAAATACCTCAATCTAGTTAGCTTAACAACAAGAAGGTTAAGAGGTGACTTGCTTATAGTATGTAAGTATCCTACATTGAAAATAAATATTTAATAATAGGCTCTTAATCTAGCAGAGATGGTATAATCAAATGGCTGGAAGTTGAAGCTAGATATATTCAGACTGGAAATAAGGCAGTTAAAATTCTTCCTAACGTTCAAGCTCTTTTATATATTTTATATATAAAATAAATAAAGGTGCAAAATATGCAACTCTACAGATCACAACATCATCCCTTTAATGTGCCTTCTACCTGACTTTGACAGGACACCTCGAGGGATGAAGAGACTTAGACATGGTCATCTTTTTTGCATCTGTTTACCGAAGCAGGGACTAGACTGATAAGCAATGGTTGAGAGGGTCTTATCTTCTGAGATGTGTAGTGTCCCTCTCTTCTCTTAACACAGATACACCACCAAACCTTTTACTGCTAAGAACAAAAACTACAATGCAGAAATTATCTTGGATTCTTGCTACTACTACATGTGACTTAGTTAGTTTTGCAATATAGAACACATAGTATTGTGAGGCAGGGTTACAAATCTATCTTTGTGTTAGCCTCCCATTCTGTGACAATGACACATTTACAGGTAGAAAATCCCAGTTCCTGGGGGCAATTTATTTCTTTTATAATAAGTAGGCAAAATGCCTACAGTGTCTATTTTCCCTGTCTTAGTGACATGTACCCTAGCTAGTCCCTAATGTAATCTATCCTTATTAGAATCTCCCTAACTATTGATTTGTTAATGTATACCATGTGTTGAAGCCATTCAGATGAATGGCTTAGATATATGTTAACTACAAGTTTCTATTTTCATCTGGTCTTCCAATATAAACTGTTCTAGCAATTTGACTACCAGAATTAAATGCCTGATCCTGAACCACTGAAGTCAACGGAAGCAGACTCAACTCCTCATTCATTATGCCATCTGACCATATGCATAAGACTGTTGATCTAGAACACACTAGTCACCTCAGACTTGTTCTGCCTTCCTTGTTCTTTATCATGTTATTGACCTACTTTACAGCCTCCCACCTCTACCGCTTTTCCAATATCAGTATGTGCCTCATTCCATCATCTTTCTGTTATCTGGTACCACTCTTCCCTTCATTCATCTGTATTAAACATCTAAAATAATGCGATGCAATCTACACTCTGCACACAAAATTACAAGGTTGTTCAGGGGAAACAGGCATTTGATAACCTTTTAAAACCATACTCAGTCATTTCTCTATTTGAAAGGGAAAAATCAAGCCTTACATCTGTTAGTTTAGCTTCAGCTTGAAAAACAAGTCTCTACAGAAGCAATAGAGACTTGAGTCCCTCGATAGTAGATTTTATGTTCTCTGAAGCCTGCAGCAAAGATATTGTAGAGAGGAACACAAGTAAACTTACAGGTACTACCTGTGTGCAGTTTTCATGTCTCATTAAGTTTTATAGTAATTATGTATCTTTTGGTATTTGGTATTCCCACTCTGAGGAGCTCAGATTTAAGGAATAGTTAGCACCAGACAAATATCCGTGGAGACTAATATTCTCCATTTGTCCACAACATTTACAACATGGGAAACAGCCAGTGCAAGCTTCCCCATGCTGCCACAGTAACATGCATGAACCCAGTATTTGTCCGGGGGTGGAGGGGAAAGAATAGTTCATTCTCCAGGCCCATTCATTCCATGAACTTTCTGGTTAAACGTGACATAGGCTGGAACAGCTGAATGACTCTGGGATACAATGTTTGGATTCACAATTCAATTCTTTCCCAGGTGAAAGGCGTGGGGGGAGTTCCAAATTTTTAAGGAATTTCAGGTCCATCTCTAGGCCAATTGATTATATCACCTATATGGCATGATTGCATATTGTTAATTATTTCATCTGCAGAGGAACATTTTTCAATTTAAACAAGAGTTCCAGTGTTCCATACCACAAATTAACACACTAGTGATTTAACAGGCAAGCACTATTTGTGTGTGAAGGTAATATTTCTTGAAATAGTTTTCTTTACAGAGTGCAGTGGGAAGCACTTTATAGAGAATATAAAAGAGTTATAAATGAAGAACGAGGTACATGCTTTTCTATGGCAGATTGTTAAGAAGATTGAAACATGATTGTTTAATTACCTAAATACTGAGCACTTATTTTCCTTGGCATTAGTAAAAATGCTTTATTCTGAAGAGAAGTAAAATAGGCCACTATTTTAAATATGCCAGGGAGAGATCTTATCAAGGAGAAAAACAGGGCTACCATACAAAGTCAAAAAGAGACAATATGGTGGCTTCTTGATAAGGAATTGCACAGTTGCTCAGTTGGAAAAAAGCTCAAATAACTAAAAGAAAAATGCACCATATCTGTGGTCCATGATATATGGGGAAGATGGAACCAACCGCCTCATATTTTTTTGTGCTTCTGATGCTTGCACTGAGGAAAATACATTTGTACTTGGACCCCGGTCCTGAAAATACTTAAAGGAAACAGGACTGTGCATGTTCATGATGTTAAAGAGATGCACATGACTTCTCAGGATTGAGGCCTTGGGCCATAATTTTTCACTGAACTCCATCATCACATTTGTGGACCTCTGCACCTGCATAAGTTTAGTGCCCCATAATGGCCTAGTCAGGAAACACTGAGTACTGATTAATAGAAGATACCGTTAGTGGAGCTTCCTGACTCCCATGGATAGGAAAAACAACGAGGAGTTTTTGTGGCACCTTAGACATTTACAAATTTATTTGGGCATAAGCTTTCAAGGGATATAACCCACTTCATCAAATGCATGAAGCGCAAAATACAGTAAGCAGGTATAACTATATAACACATGAAAAGATGGGAGTTGCCTTACCAAGTGCGGGGGTCAGTGCTAACAAGGCCAATTCAATTAGGATGGATGTGGCCCATTCCCAACAGTTGACAAGAAGAGGTGAATATCAACAGAGAGAAAATTGATTGAATTGGCCTTCTTAGCACTACAAAAAGTCATTTTCCCTCTGTTGATATTCACCTCTTCTTGTCAACTGTTGGGAATGGGTCACATCCACCCTAATTGAATTGGCATCATTAGCACTGCCCCCCACTTGGTAAGGCAACTCCCATCTTTTCATGTGCTGTATATTTATACCTGCTTACTGTATTTTCCGCTCCATGCATCTGATGAAGTGTGTTATATCCCACAAAAGCTTATGCTCAAATAAAGTTGTTAGTTTGTAAGGTGCCACAAGGACTCCTTGTTGTTTTTACTGACACAGACTAACATGGCTACCATTCTGAAACCATGGACAGGAAAGTTACAGGAAAAGCAGGACTAATCATTAACTGTGCGCTTCAAGGGACAAGCTTGCTTTAGGGGTGAGGAGTGCAGGGGTCGGGTGCAGCGAGGTCCTCTGGCTGAGTGAACTAGAATTCTTCCTGTGGCTTCAAAGGAAGACACATAGCAGAGGCATCTCCTCCGCTCTTGGAGGAGTGCAGTGTGTGCTATCTCCTGTGCCTAAGCAGCTCTGAAGGCTGACTAGGACTATGCTTGAATCAACAGCTGCATGGAGTAGCAGCTTTGGTTCTCAGGACACTGGAGCTGTCTTTGTGTAGGAGATAAGGGTTCTTATACACCCACAATATGTCCTCCTATGTTTCGTTTGGTCCCTGTGACAATTAAATTTCCAAGTTGATGAATGGCTTCATTCCAAAACTTAGCATAATAGTCACTCCAGAACAGAAAGGAAGATTATATAAATACAGTGGATCAGTTCAAAGGTGTTTTTTTTTAAAGACTGCTCATATGTTAACAAAGTAGCATGAATAAATATAACATAATTAAGGACTTAATATATTTCCTTCAAACATAAGAATCATTATTGCTATTTTTCTTGTTCATTGGACAAGACAGCCAGATCTCTATTAAATGTGCTAAGGAGCATGAGGTGTATGTTAAATGTTAATTTGTTCTAAATTATGAAATAGGTCTTGAATACAGAAAGTTGTGTTCACCTGCAGGTTACTGGTCATAAAGCACGCACAAAAATCAGTTCAAACAACTTACATTAATGATGACTCACAAACATTATTCTTTGTGCCAAGTTTGTAATTGAAGCAGTTTATTTTCCATGATGTGCAACAGCAGCTGTGGGCTACAATACAGAGAAGTCATCTTTGCATTTTTCATTGTTCTGCAGTAATTGACTAGTTTCCCACCTCAGTCTTCTCTTAGGCCTTGTCTACACTACAAGACTATTTCGAATCTACTTAAGTCGAATTTGTGGATTCGACCTTATGAAGTCAAATTTGTGTATCCACAGTAAATACACTAATTCGAATTTTTGAGTCCACAGTAAAGGGGCTGGCGTCGACTTTGGAAGCGGTGCACTGTGGGAAGCTATCCCACAGTTCCCGCAGTCCCCGCTGCCCATTGGAATGCTGGGTAGAGCTCCCAATGCCTCCTGGGGGAAAAATGTGTCGAGGGTGCTTTTGGGTAACTGTTGTCATTGAACCGTCAATCACGCCCTCCCTCCCTGAAAGCTCCGGCAGGAAATCTGTTCGCGCCCTTCTCTGGTCGGTTACAGCGCGGACACCACAGCACTGCGAGCATGGAGCCCGCTGCGATCATCGCTGCACTTATGGCCGTTGTCAACTCCTTGCACCTTATCATCCACCTCTTCCACAGTCAGCTGCTGAGAAATCGGGCGAGGAGGCTCCGGCAGCGCGGTGAGGACAGGAATTCACAGAGTGGCGCAGACCTCTCACAAAGCAGGGTACGCCGCGCAGTGGAGATCATGGTGGCAATGGGTCAAGTTCATGGTGTGGAACGGCAATTCTGGGCCCGGGAAACAAGCACGGACTGGTGGGACCGCATAGTGCTGCAGGTCTGGGATGAATCACAGTGGCTGCGAAACTTCAGGATGCGTAAGGGCACTTTCCTTGAACTCTGTGACTTGCTGTCCCCTGCCCTGAAGCGCCAGGACACCCGGATGCGAGCAGCCCTGAGTGTGCAGAAGCGAGTGGCCATAGCCCTCTGGAAACTTGCAACGCCAGACAGCTACCGGTCAGTAGCGAACCACTTTGGCGTGGGCAAATCTACCGTGGAGGTTGCTGTGATTGAAGTAGCCCACGCAATCGTTGAGCAACTTCTCTCAAAGGTAGTGACTCTCGGAAACGTCCAGGACATCATAGATGGCTTCGCCGCGATGGGATTCCCAAACTGCGGTGGGGCTATAGATGGGACTCACATCCCTATCCTGGCACCAGCCCACCAGGCCAGCGAGTACATTAACCGAAAGGGCTACTTTTCAATGGTGCTGCAAGCACTGGTAGACCATAGGGGACGTTTTATCAACATCTTCGTTGGGTGGGCGTGCAAGGTTCATGACGCGCGTGTGTTCAGGAACTCTGGTCTGTTTAGACACCTCCAGGCAGGTACTTTCTTCCCGGACCACACACTAACGGTTGGGGATGTGCAGATGCCTACAGTGATCCTCGGGGACCCAGCCTACCCGCTAATGCCCTGGCTCATGAAGCCCTATACAGGCGCCTTGGACAGAGAGAAGGAACTCTTCAACTACCGGCTGAGCAAGTGCAGAATGGTGGTGGAGTGTGCTTTCGGACGTCTCAAGGGGAGATGGCGGAGCTTACTGACTCACTCGGACATCAGCGAAAAGAATATCCCCGTAGTTATTGCTGCTTGCTGTGTGCTACACAATCTCTGTGAGAGCAAGGGCGAGACCTTTTTGTCCGGATGGGAGGTTGAGGCAAATCGCATGGCTGCAGTTTACGCTCAGCCAGACACCCGTGCCGAGAGAATATCCCAGCGGGAAGCGCTGTGTATCCGGGAGGCTTTGAAAGCAAGTTTCCTCGGAGAGCAGGGTAACCTATGACTCTCCATTTGCTTTCAAGAGAAACTGACCCTGGGCCTGTGTCTGTATGTGTCGATTTCGATCTGCGGTTACAAACCCCGTTCTCCAAGTTTCCCCCACTTCCAAAGCACGTTTTAAAGCAAATTAATTGTTACACTCATCATTAATAAATCTTTGTTTTACTTTCTGTTCAGGTGTTGAAACATGGACGCATACTGTGCTGGGCACGGTGTGCACTGATGTACAGACCGCTTGTTCCATAGAGGAATGACATCCTCCTGCTCCTACATAGGTCTCTGGGGTGGGGGACGGTTGCAAGTGGTTGTGCATGAAGGGGAGGGATTGCAGGAAGGGGTGGGTTTGCAGGAAGGGGCGAGTGGTGCCTTCTTTGGATAGGGGTTTGGATGACGGCAGTGGGCTGCGGGTTTGGGCGTAGGAAGGGGTGAGGGGTGTGGGGGAAGGGTGAGTATCTGTCCGTGGATGAGGGCTCTTGTTGGGGCTCAGGGCAGCGGAGAGGCTCGGTGCTACGGTGGAAGTGCATGGTAAGGGCAGCGTGCCTTAACATTAAGGGGGTGGCAGGCGCTAGGACCCTGGACAAGCATACACATCACAGAATGACCCGGGGCAGCATACACCACACAGAGTGACCCTGGTGCCTACTGACTGCAGTGTGTGTGTGCCCTGCAGTTGATCATGCCCCCAAGTCTGTACCCTGGTAATGTAGGCTATACCGTGCAATTATAAATCCCCTCCCCCCCCCATACACAAAAAAATCCTCTGACACGAAAGACATGACCGAGACAGTGAATAACAGCAAACAGCTTTTAATAATCTAATACACAGTGGGGGGATGAAACTTGGATTTGGGACTGGGTGAGCCTGTAAGGGAAACACTTCTACAAATGTATAGCGTGAGAGGTGTGTGGTACATTAGCGCTATGCAGTGGTGCAGTGACAGTTCTCACGGCCCCTACCGCCCCTCCGTCTTGTACTTTTGGGTGAGGGGGGGGCAGGACTTCTTGGCGGGAGAGGGCGGTTGCAGATACACTGCAGGGGGGCTCTGTCCTCCTGCCTGCGGTCCTGCAGAACATCAACAAGGCGCCGGAGTGTGTCCGTTTGCTCCCTCATTAGGCCAAGCAGCGTTTGAGTCGCCTGCTGGTCTTCCTGCCGCCAGCTATCCTCCCGTTCGATGTGTGTGCGATGCTGTTGACATAGGGTCTCCCTCCACTGTCTCTCCTCTGCCGCCTCGGCTCTGGAGCAGGCCATCAGTTCCGCAAACATCTCGTCCCTAGTCTTTTTCTTTCGCCACCTAATCTGCGCCAGCCTCTGCGAGGGGGATGCCGGGTCAGTCCGGGAAAGAGCCGAAGCTGTGTGATGGGAAAAGTAACTGATTTCCTTGAACAGATGCATGTTTGCGAACAGTGAACACAGTCTAGTCAGTTTCTCTGAACAAGACCATACAGGGCAACAAGTCTCACGAGATCTCAGGACAAGTTCGAGATTTCGGAATACACTCTCATTGGCTGCGGCATTGCACAGGAGAGCGGACAAGTGAGGAGAGACAGCTGAATCCGTCTAGCAGACAGTCCTGGTAAGCCTTACAGTACATTCTGCTTATCAGTTAATGGAAACCTGTGCCCTCCCGCTAAAGGCAATCTGGAAATCATATACTCTGACCCTTTTCCAGCCACTCCCGCCAGTGCACGGGAAAGATCAATGTATGCTTTTCCTATGTGGCCTACAACACGTGGCTGTTAAGCGAGGGTCATTGTTATGCAAAGTAAAAGTCAACCATTCACAACAGTAACAATACACTAATTGCCCTAATTAGATGCAGCATTTCATGAACGAGATCACCCTGATGCGGGTCCCTCGGAGTCACAAAGAGCGGATGCTAAGGGAAGCCCTGCAGAGACCAGGACCATATGCGGCCATGCTTCTGGAGGTGATGATTCCCATCTACATAAGGATGTCCTGGCGCGGAAGAGTGTGCTTCCACGGAGCACCCAACAAGGCACCTCTCCCCAGGAACCTCCTGCGGAGGCTTTTCGAGGACCTAAATGAGACCTTTCTTGAATTGTCCCTGGAGGATTATTGTTCAATCCCTATATGTGTGGACCTACTTTTCATATAGTTTTTCATTGAAAATTTTATATATAGCATTTCTATTTTTTTATACCTGTTTTATAAAAAATAAATGTTTACATGTTTATAGCACTTACCGCCTGATCCTTCCCCTGATTCAGAGTCCGGGTTAACGGCCGGGGAGGGTTGGTAGGGGATCTCTGTGAGGGTGATGAAGAGATCCTGGCTGTCAGGGAAAGCGGTTTTGTGTTCGCTGTCGCCTGCGCCGTCCTCCACAGACCCTTCCTCATCTTCCCCATCGGCGAACATCGAGGAGGAACTGTCCAGGTTCACTATGCCATCCACTGAGTCCACGGTCACTGGTGGGGCAGTGGTGGCAGACCCACCTAGAATGGCATGCAGTGCCTCGTAGAAGTGGCATGTCTGGGGCCGGGCTCCGGAGCGTCCGTTTGCCGCTCTGACTTTTTGGTAGCCTTGTCTCAGGTCCTTGATTTTCACGCGGCACTGCATTGCATCCCGGCTGTATCCTTTCTCTATCATTGCTTTGGAGACCTTCTCGAAGGTCTTTGCATTCCGCTTGCTGGAGCGCAGCTCCGACAGCACAGACTCCTCGCCCCACACACCGATCAGATCCAGGACTTCCCGGTCTGTCCATGCTGGGGACCTCTTTCTATTCTTGGATTGGCCGGACTCCTCTGCTGGAGAGCTCTGCATCGTTGCAGGTGCTGCGGAGCTCGCCCCGATGTCCAGCCAGGACGTCAGATTCAAAGTGCCCAGACAGGAAAATGAATTCAAATTTTCCCGGGTCATTTCCTGTGTGGCTGGTCAGAGAATCCAAGCTCCGACTGCTGTCCAGAGCGTCAACAGAGTGGTGCACTGTGGGATAGCTCCCGGAGCTACTAAGTTCGATTTGCATCCACACCTAGCCTAATTCAAGCTAGCCATGTCGAATTTAGCGTTACTCCACCTGTCGGGGTGGAGTACCGAATTCGAACTAAAGAGCCCTCTAGTTCGAATTAAATGGCTTCCTGGTGTGGACGGTTGAGCGGTTAGTTCGAATTAACACTGCTAAATTCGAATTAAAGTCCTAGTGTAGACCAGGCCTTAGTAAAATTATACATCACTACAGCCTTAAAATAAATAAATAAATAAATAAATAAAAAATCCTGTTTTGATAAACAACTTCTGAGTTCACACTACTATATTCATTTCTGCATGTACCTTTTCTTTTTCTGTTATTTCATATATTTTCCTTCACTCAAGATATACATTTGCACAAAACCAGTCATCCTTATATGTGCTTTGCATAATAACATTTCTATATGAGCACAACTTAACTCATCATTCTGTATGTGAGATAAGTTGAATTTCAGATTCCAGTTTTGGAATCAGATTAAATTTAGCAATTAAAAATGCAGATAAGCATTTGCGATTAATTTATATATATGACCTCAGTGTAGTTATCCCAGTTTTACATCAGTGTAAGTAAGAATAGAATTGGGCTCTGTACAGCTAGATGGTGTGTAGAAACTAACCTAAGAGAGTTTATACTGATCATTTTTATTTTATTTCATTCCCCAATAGACTTCTTCTGGGGTAAACACTATAGACTTCCTGAAAGAAACAGAACACACACTTCTGACCACTGCTGATAGACAACTAGCTAGAAGCACAATTTTAAAAGGTGTGGAAAGGATGGTGCCTGTTTCGAAAAGCTGATCCCAAGATGCTACCCCTGGGGAACAAGGAATGCCTAAAGATGAGTAGGACTGGAAAGCAATGGAAACTAAAGATTACATCAATTTGTTTGTTTTTTTAGTGTGAAACATTTTCACAGCAAATCTGGAGAAAAGCACCTTTTTAATTGGTGTTGAGTCTATGCTGTTCCACAGCTGGTATATTTTCAGTTAATATCACACTGAGAGTCAAATTAAAGGTTTAAATAGCAAAAAAAGATATAGGAGAATGTATTTTCTGAAATACTCAGGAAACAGTCATTTTTGACTAACCAAAGTGGCCAGTGCATTTTGTACGGATTGGAAAAGGCATTTATCAGGATTAAAGAAAATAGCATAGTTCTCATAATTTCAGGGAGTATGGCAATCTTTAATAATGAGGACCCAGTTTGTGCTGACTTTTTAGCTATATGTTATCCCCATGCGGACATATTTTATCAGCATTATAGGTGCAGTAAAAAAAAAAATTGCTCCTTGTGTTTACCTCAAAATGCAAACTAAATAAGAGATTAAAATTACAATATGAAAGTCAAGTACTTATTGTTACTTCAGATTTATTGTCATGCCATAGTAATAGCAAAATAAAGCAAATGTTTTCTTATCCATGTTTCAGATTACTATAATTCATATAATAAGAAAAACAATTCAAAAGCCTTTCTTATCAACATATTGTCTCCCCTCCCCAGGGGGGAGGAGAAATGGTGGCTGCAGCACAAGGAACCAGTGTGGGTGGAGCTGGAATATGTAATAACCAGCACTATAATCAACAAGCACGTGTAACTGTCTTTTCATTTTGGTGCCAGGAATGGCTTTAAGCATAAATAGCCAGTGATTGCTCAGAAGCCCATTATCATTGGTGTGCTAACCCTCTAATGTGCCCCCTCATGGCCACACTTTTGGGTAACAATGGCCTTGCCTCAGTTTCCTTTTGTATCAGCTCAGAACATGACCCATACCACTCAACCACTCTTTTGGGCTCTAGCTGGGTTGTTTGAGTCACTTCCTTTTCAGGGTTATTAGGAGTCTCATCCCAAAAGCCTAAGGATCCTATGATGGGCCTTCACCTACTAGACATGGGGCCCGATATCCCCTCCCTTCTTCATCAGGGGAGGAACAAAGGAAGTTAAAAATAGAGACAAAGTTCAATGGCCTTATGTTAGGCTCTCCTCCTCAATTCTGGAGCTTCAGCATTCAACCCCCGTTGCCTGTGAGGATGGGGATGGGGTGGGGGACACAGTCCAAGCCTCTTCTCTGAGTCCTACCCAAGAAGCTCTGTGTTTGGCAGGCAAGGACTGCTTGATTACATCTCTTGCTGCATCCCTAGGCTGTTTCCTACCTGTGGCCTTTATAAGCCATCTTCTCTGGATCCTTCTGCCAGGAAATTGGTCTTTGTGGGTTGATTTTCCCCACATGATATGGAGCTCCTTCACAGTGGCTCTCAGCTTCTTCAAAAGCCACCCTGCTCTGCTGGGGTTGCTGCTTTCTATCCCAGCTGTTATAACCAGCCTTTTAGCTGAAGTTGAGTGTCTGGTTGCTTTCTTCATTAACTCTTCAATATCTACTGCTGTGTGGGGTCTATACACCTCAGTATGCCTATACTTTTTGGGGGCCCTGAACAGGACAGGGAAAATTGGACTTGGTTGATTGCTCCCTGGGAGGCAGTGCTCTAAACAATCTCCTCTTCTGGCAATGGAATCAGAGGAAGAGACCTTTTTAGGCTTCCTCTCCCGCTTCAGCAGATTGGGGTCTATAGGTTAAAATATCAAATTTGTTATTTGTCCCAGAAATTTGCCTCTTCCCCTCCATTTCTCAAGCATCCTCTCTGACAGTAGCATCTCTTTCAGATACATGCCATCTCTATTTTTTCTTCAGTGGATTTACTTAATTAAGAAGGAGCATTTACCTTAGTGAGAACAATGTTATTACAGTTGTTCCAAGTAAAAGCTTTTGACTTTCTTTAACTTTCAGAAGTTTTGTTGATAAAGGCATTTAGCAGCTGAGTGGGTGCTTTTGATGTCTTTCTTCTGAAAGATAGACATGCTAAATTACTCCAAATGAGGATGGTAGTTATGCAGATGTCAGGAATGGATACACTAGTTTTTTTGATTTTGCAGTCATTAAATTGTTTTTCACCATGAAACCAGAACAAGTTTACACAGATGAATACATCTAATTTTAAAACTCTCTGTCTTCATTGAGTATTTTGGCCTAATAATTACCCTCAATGGTGAATAAACTGTTAAGGAACCTTAGTGATATGAGAGATGACTCTGACAAGAGCCACCCTCTTCCCAACGTGTGCAGCTGAGCCATTATAGTTCCATATTGTCAAGATTTTCCCCCATCTGTGAAGCAGAGGACAGACACTACCACTTTTGTCGGTGTAACTTATGTCGCTCAGGGATGTGAAAAAATACTCCCCTCAATTACATATGTAAGCAGAGTCAGAATGAGCTCTACCCTGACATCTGGTGGTGAAATATGGGGAGTGTGGAAAGGAATTTCAGGTATTTACATTAGAACATAAGAACATAAGAACATAAGAAAGGCCGTACTGGGTCAGACCAAAGGTCCATCTAGCCCAGTATCTGTCTACCGACAGTGGCCAATGCCAGGTGCCCCAGAGAGAGTGAACCTAACAGGCAATGATCAAGTGATCTCTCTCCTGCCATCCATCTCCATCCTCTGACAAAGAGAGGCTAGGGACACCATTCTTACCCATCCTGGCTAATAGCCATTTATGGACTTAGCCACCATCCATTGTTATAGTCCTAGCCTTCACAACCTCCTCAGATAAGGAGTTCCACAAGTTGACTGTGCTCTGCGTGAAGAAGAACTTCCTTTTATTTGTTTTAAACCTGCTGCCTATTAATTTCATTTGGTGACCCCTAGTTCTTGTATTATGGGAATAAGTAAATAACTTTTCCTTATCCACTTTCTCAACATCACTCATGATTTTATATACCTCTATCATGCCCCCCCTTAGTCTTCTCTTTTCCAAGCTGAAGAGTCGTAGCCTCTTTAATCTTTCCTCGTATGGGACCCTCTCTAAACCCTTACTCATTTTAGTTGCCCTTTTCTGAACCTTTTCTAGTGCTAGAATATCTTTTTTGAGGTGAGGAGACCACATCTGTACACAGTATTTGAGATGTGGGCGTACCATGGATTTATTTAAGGGCAATAATATATTCTCAGTCCTATTCTCTATCCCCTTTTTAATGATTCCTAACATCCTGTTTGCTTTTTTGACCGCCTCTGCACACTGCGTGGACATCTTCAGAGAACTATCTACGATGACGCCAAGATCTTTTTCCTGACTCGTTGTAGCTAAATTAGCCCCCATCATGTTGTATGTATAGTTGGGGTTATTTTTTCCAACGTGCATTACTTTACATTTATCCACATTAAATTTCATTTGCCATTTTGTTGCCCAATCACTCCGTTTTGTGAGATCTTTTTGAAGTTCTTCACAATCTGCTTTGGTCTTAACTATCTTGAGTAGTTTAGTATCATCTGCAAACTTTGCCACCTCACTGTTTACCCCTTTCTCCAGATCATTTATGAATAAATTGAATAGGATTGGTCCTAGGACTGACCCTTGGGGAACACCACTAGTTACCCCTCTCCATTCTGAGAATTTACCATTAATTCCTACCCTTTGTTCCCTGTCCTTTAACCAGTTCTCAATCCATGAAAGGACCTTCCCTTTTATCCCATGACAGCTTAATTTACGTAAGAGCCTTTGGTGAGGGACCTTGTCAAAGGCTTTCTGGAAATCTAAGTACACTATGTCCACCGGATCCCCCTTGTCCACATGTTTGTTGACCCCTTCAAAGAACTCTAATAGATTAGTAAGACATGATTTCCCTTTACAGAAACCATGTTGACTATTGCTCAAGAGTTTATGTTTTTCTATGTGTCTGACAATTTTATTCTTTACTATTGTTTCAACTAATTTGCCCGGTACCGACGTTAGACTTACCGGTCTGTAATTGCCAGGATCACCCCTAGAGCCCTTTTTAAATATTGGCATCACATTAGCTAACTTCCAGTCATTGGGTACCAAAGCCGATTTAAAGGACAGGTTACAAACCTTAGTTAATAGTTCCGCAATTTCACATTTGACATTGCTGACATTGGCACATTTGACAATGGGACATTGGCACACCCACCCCACCTAACATAGTTCACGGCAGCCTGGGATGTTTATTTTCACAGCTGTGGGATCCCCAATTTTTTTGTTATTGGGGCAGGAGGAATAAAGTGTTGTCACCCTGATTAAGTAAATGAGGAACTACGAAACTGTTTTATGATAAAGGGTTTCACTATCAACTAAATAGCACTTGCTAGACAAAGGGTTCCAAAACCCAGTGAATTGAGAGAGGCTGGGGACAGGTATCTGTACCTGGTGGTGTAGGTGCCTTGTGTGAGCCAGAAGCACCTGTTCCACCCACTCCTCTCTCCACTGTGGAATATCAGAGTTTATTTTTGATTCCCTTAAGAATCTAGATACAAGTTACTGAGCTGAACTCACTTTGGGCCAATGGTGCACTAGCACTGGGGCTCCCCTACTGTGAGCTGAAATCACTAAAGAGCTGAAATCACTAAAGAGCTGGAATTGCTGAGCTGAGAGCACTGAGTACTGTGCTAACTAGTGGGGGAGCCTGAAGCTATACTGCAGAGCAGAGCAGCTGGCAGAGCGGAGTGGAGCAGTTTGTGGAGCCACGGAGTGAGTGGAGCCGAGCAGTTTGTGAGGATGGCTGGAGCGGATCACGGGACAGCTGGTGGACCAGATCAGCTGGCAGAGCGGAGCAGCTGTGGGACAGCTGGAGTGGCCCACGGAGCGAGCAGAGTCGAGCAGTTTGCGGGGATGGCTGGAGCAGATCACGGGACGGCTGGTGGAACAGAGCAGCTGGCGGAGCGGAGCAGTTTGTGAGGACGGCTGGAGGAGCAGAGTGGAGTGGCTGGTAGAGCGGAGCAGCTTGTGGGGAAGGCAGAAGCAGAACCCCACGGAGAGGCAGGGCAGTTGGCCCCGGACCATGTAAGGTGCCCCTTTCTACCCAGGCTGGGGGTGGGGACAGGGACCTCTGCAGATATACTATCAAACTCTGGGGCTGCACTGACCCAGGGCAGAGACTTTTGGATTATGGGACTTTTGGGACTGTGGGTGATCTTTGGGTTGCTGGACTCTAGGGACATTTGGGGTATTGGACTTTGGAGTCTTGGGGTGATTTGGAGGTTGCTGGACTCAAGACCCCAGGGAAAAGGACACGGCCCAATTTCCTCTGGTGGGTCTTTGCTCACGGTTTGGTCTATGAACTCTAGTTGAGGTGTTTTCCCAATCTAATGCTTGTTGTTTATCTCATGTAATTAAACCTTTTCTGCTATACTGAGACTCTGTGATTGCGAGAGGGGAAGTATTGCCTCTTCGAGACGCCCAGGGGTGTGTATAAGATTTTCCCAGGTCACTGGGTGGGGGCTCGAGCTGGTTTTGCATTACGTTGTAGGGAAGGGACCCCTATGTATTGAACCCGGCCCTTGTTGATATCAATTCGGCCTGGCAGAAGGGTTACACATAAGTTACACTGACAGAGGCACCAGTTTGTTTAGGTGTGACCGGGTTCATCTGATCCTTATCTCTTCCATTGTTTCTCCTTCTGGTCTCATATTTTCCAGAGAATATTCCCTATTCTGCGTCTTTTATAGGACTGATGGAAGACAGAAATCCACTCATTCTTTTGAGATCACTGAGAGTTCCAGACTCCCAAAACACAAACCTATCACATCATCTTGGAAAGAAGAGAACCACTTCTTTCCTTGATTGTGTCTTGACTCCATCTGACCTCTCTCTGTCACCATAATTCCCAGCTGCTGCTCCTCAAGATGCAAAACCTGTAAGCTGCTGTTATCGTGGCAATCATTTGAGGTCATTATGAATTATTGTGTTCCAGGCCTGAAGGTCTTCATTGCATTATGAGACTGAAGATTTCCATGTGATTGTGTTATGATATTGAATCCTTGTTAAGAAAGTTATTCCTTGATGGATCATTTTAACTTTACAGTTACTTAAACCTACCAATCAATTCATTATGCAATAGGATGCAGTGTATATATTATTTTTCTTAAATTATGCAGAAGTCTCCAGTTACCTACTGCTCAGGGTTCCCAAATGTGTATGGTGCAAGACTAGCAAAATCTGTGCTCAGTTTCATTGTATAGAGGAAGATAGTTTCCCTTCTTATAACAAATGCTGAAGCTCTCTGGGTTGCACTGTGGTTTTGCACTTTAAAAAGTACAGCACTGAGCCAGACAGGGGAAAATTTAAGTGAAAAAGTTCCTAATGCAGTCTAGCTATGACGTGATTACAGCTAGGATAAATATATTAGTTCTCCACATATTACACTAGAGGTCATACAACATCTAATTTATTTCCTTGACTTTCACATTTCACACTCCCCTGAATGTAATTTCTTTCAATTTTCCCTGCTGTCGGTAATTGGCGTGCTACACATCTCTTTTCTCCAGTCTGACTATACTGGCACTTCATTCTGTGTATCTATTAAGAATCAAGGATCAAACTCCACCCCCAAGGCCTGGTTTCCTTTTCTCTCTGTATAATACTTGTTCATTTGTTAAGGGTATGAGGTTGTCATATATTTCACATTTCAAAAGGTTAATACTTTCCGAAGGAAGAAAGACAAATCTTAAGTCAGTGGCTGATACTGTCTTTCAGAATTGGCATCGTCTCAACTTGTGCCTCCCCACATGTTGTGCTGCAATGTTTTGAGGATGTTCTTCTTTAAATTGGACAGTGTCTTGACTGCATCTTGCAAAGTCTCTGAATTACACTGATGCTGAAATGTGAAGTTTCCATTATTCTGTTAAAAGTTCTAAGGGGGAAAGGACAGATTAAAGAGAATAAGAACTCATTCTTGTTGTCAAGATCCCACATTCTTGTCATTCTATTTCAGGGGCCGGCAACCTTTCAGAAGTGGTGTGCCAACTCTTCATTTATTCACTCTAATTAAAGTTTTGTGTGCCAGTAATACATTCTAATGTTTTTAGAAGGTCTTTTTCTATAAGTCTTTAATATATAACTAACCTATTGTTGTATTTAAAGTAAATAAGGTTTTAAAAATGTTTAAGAAGCTTTATTTAAAATTAAATTAAAATGCAGAGTCCCCCGGACCGGTGGCCAGGACCCAGGCAGTGTGAGTGCTACTGAATATCAGCTCATGTGCCGCCTTTGGCACGCGTGCCATAGATTGCCTACCCCTGCTCTATTTTATTGTGTTAGTGGTCCAGGGCCTGAGTTGCACCAGTTTTATGCCTGTGAAACTCAGTTGAGTTCAGGGGAGATTTACTGATATAAAACTGGAGTAGAGTAGCAGGCCCTTAGTCTTTTGAATAAGAACTGTGCATTGCCTGATAACAGTGCTGATCTAATCTGTGCCCAGCTGCCTGCATCCCAAGGCACCTTTTCAGGCAGCCAGGGGTCACTGAAGTGAAGTAGCACTCTAGCCACACCCATTGTCACTTAACCTCATCTCTTGCACTAGGGCCTGTAAAGGTGTGATGTAGAGCCTCTAAGCAAATTCTCTGCCAGCTGGGGTTTCTCCCAATGTTGGGTAAAATCACAAAATGACCACAAAAGTTAGATTTACAGTCCATATTGGGGATGAGGATCAGATTCAGAATCTGAAACTGGCACAACATGCACAATTCTTCTTTGATCTCCAGTTTTCCTTCTGTATTATATACAAGGTTTGTTGTCAAAAACAGTCTTTGCTTCTGGTGAAAATTTGCCCTAGCAAAACCAATATCTCACCTGTTTGAAAGTTTTCAAAAGCCAAACTTCACTATTTGGAATGGAAGTTGAAATCTTTCCTTTTTTTTTTTTTGGTGCGCCAAATAAAGGATGCCCTAATCAGCTGTGGTTGCTTTTTTAATCATCAATAATTTATCACATCTGCTTATGTCATAAATATTGTTGGAGTGACATAGAAAAATAATTAGATCTGAATATAAAAATGCCTGCTAATTTCCTAGTGATTATTACTTCCATAAACATAAGACTGGTATAAACAGAGTAAAAGGTAGGAGGAAGCACTGTTTGCTGTATAAGGGTCTAAATTTTAACCCTACAATTCAGCCCAAACGTTCATGGCTCAGGAGCTGGGCAGGAATCAGACTGTGGCTATGATAGTCACTTTCTAGATACTGCTGCTTCTTTGCTTGGGGAGAGGAGAGAAGAAAGTCATCTTTTCCTTTTACTGGTATAGATTATTTTCTCCCATGCATTGGAGGGTGGGAATAAAGCCAAAGCTCCACTCACTGCCTCCCCCACTTGCCTCCACTCCACTCACCAGCACAGGTGAGGGAATAGCAGCTGTCTTGGCAGCTGCTTTCTCCCTACCTGGACTCCAGCCATATGTAGCCCACTCAGCAGCATAAGGGAACTCCTTACAGCCTCTTACTCCTCTGCAGAAACATGTAACACAGCTCTGCACTGAGCCCAGAGTGAATATTTTGCCCAGCACATGACACCACTATCCCCTCCATTTTACATTAAAATCTCCTTATTCCCATTCTCAAACAGCAGACTGTTAAGCACATACTGCATTGGTGACATGCAAATAAAATATACATTTTAATTTATGAAGCAAACCAACAGAACTTTCAGGCCTTGTGTCAGTGGTTGATACTGTAGTAGAGGTGTTCATCAATATGATACTGAGTTCACTACAGTATCATTCTAAAATATCACAGCAATTTTAGAATACAAGTATCTCCTGTTGCCTACCAAGGAGAAGAGATCATTTAAATTAGTCCCACGGTGTAATGAAATTTCATTACATGTTGTTATATAATATATCATCTATAAATCAGTCCAACCAAATCAATATTATGTTATTTTTCTATGAGTGAATGAAATTGGGTTCCTTCTCATAATCATGCTTTTATTTGGGCAAAAATGAGTAAAGGATATGGTTCTGCAAAATGTCAGAGTTTTCAACCTTAGAACAACACGGCGATGTTAAAGAAGCAAGAGAGATGACTGCCAAAACTGTATGGAACCTAAAATGTAAATTATGTAGGAAAATAGATGGAAAGCTTCTACACTCTTGCATTGTACAAGGTCATGTATTCCATTTCTTTATTTTATATTTTAACATAAATAGTACGGTGAATCCAGTATAATTGACTTATGGGAAATATTTTTCAACAGTTCGCTGAAAAACTAAAGACTCAACTTTTCACTACCAAAATCATTCCTGGGTGTAACTCCAAATCTTACCAATGGAATTACCCTGGAAGTGAGTTTTGCTCCCGGTATTTAACACTGTAATGATTGTGCAATTTACAAAAATTTTGGAGGACAAAGAGGGACCAAGATGGAAGCTGGGAGGCAGTGGAAGGATGTTTACCATATTTCTGCCAAGCTTGGCATTTTTGCCATTATATAATGTCGGGACTCTGACCTAGGCTCGCTGTAGCCTGCATACCCCTTGTGCCATAACATAGTCTTTCATGGTGCTTACTATTGTAAATTAACCTTTTGATATTGGGAATTGGAGCTTCAGACAAAGCGGAGGATATAACCTTAGGATCTACTCATCAAGAGAACTATCTAGGCATTGGTTTCCCTTTACCCAGAAACTGGGCTTCAGCCACCTCCATAGCACCATTTCCTATGCCCGGGGTTACCCTCATTCCAGTGGGGAATAAAACATTTCTGCCCTTGTCTCATTCCCCAAGACTGCTCTGTTAATATCTTGTTGCCGTGTGTATGTTGACCAGGCAATATAGGGTGAAGAGACAAACATTTTACCAGTGGGTTTCACAGATATTTGGGGATAGCAGAAGAATGTTGAGACTCAAGAATTTTGGATTCAGTTCCAGGTTCGGAAGGGAAGTGTGTTCTACTGGGACAAATTCCTTCTGCCCTCTTCACCCCAAGTCTCATGCCTCCTGCCCACATCCCTTTCAACCAGTTCCTATGCTAGTCCTGTCTCTTTCCCTCCAACCATTCTGGTGCTTCATCCCAGTCTCTCCCATCCCACCCCTCAAACCCCAGGGCTCCTCATTCCATGCCTAGTCTCCTAATCTAGCTAGTCCCAGTCACCTTCCAGGCTCCTCTCTTATGTTAGTACCAACATTGTGCATTTCCAATACAATAGAATTTCTTTTAAATGATACTAAATTGAAATGGAGTATTCTATTTCCAAAACATTTTTTGCAGAATTTCATTCTACAAAACAAACAAACAAACAAACAAACAAACCAAACAGAACAATTTGGCATGTAAATACATTTTGAAAAGTCCAAATTCCCCACATGACAGAAATTCCATTTTACAACCAAGTTCGACTTAAGTGATTTGTCCATGTTCATGCAGAAGTTTGAATAAGAGCTCATTTTGATATGTGTATTTATTTATTTTATGTTGTTTCAACTGTCTCAGGAAACCAGGCAGGAGAGAAGTTGTGGGAAAACCCCTATACTGAAACACACAAAGACAGAGTAGCTTTAGGAAAATCCTATTTTCCTTATTCTAACACTACCTTCCAACACTGAAAATAAACTCTATCTCTTTCTGTGATTATTTGTTATTGTCACATGGAAAAATTGGGACTAGAAACTAGGTTGCCCGTCTCCCAGCCTCATCACTTAATGACAAGACCATGTTTCAAGTGTTATAAATCATAGTGCTATTGTTAAAAAAGTTGGTCCTGATTCACTACTCCAGTTTTATGTTGGTGTAACTCTATTGATTTCAATGTCCTTAAGCAGACATAAAATGAAAATAATGTGGTGGTGAATCAAGCTTTCGGTATATAGAGGATAATAAAAATGTATCTAGGGAAACAGCTTTACAAAAAAATTATAAATAGGTAGTCCAACCAACCATTCCATATAGGACTATAACTATGAATGATCTATGGCAGACTGCTCTCATCACTGTCAAGGAGAGTTGTATATGTCTGAATCCAGGGCAGAGTTTGCTTCACAGAGATCACATTCTGGTTTGCTTCTTTAACTTTTCTTTAACATTGCTGATGAATCTGATGTGCAAAACAAGAATAAATAAATAGTTTATCCCTTAGGTAACAAGGTAACTCCTAGAATCCAAATTCATTCCTGGGGTGACTCCAGCTGATGCCAATGGAGTTACCCTGGATTGAATTTAACACATTAAGTCTTGTCCAGTTTGTAAAGAATTTGGAGAAGCCATCAAGGGGCCCCCTGCTGGAATCTGGGAGGCAGTGAATCAATCTGGGCATCTAAGGTGATGCAAAGATATAATTAGGAGTAATGGGACACTGAATAAGTGATAAATAATATATTAATGTTTTATTGTAACTTTGCCTTGGGGAAAAAAAGTTCAAAATTTCCCAGTAGGCTGAATATCAAGAAAATCTTTCTGATACTCAGGTCTATGTGATGGTTCAATAATCTCCAGAGGAACTGGTGGAAGCCCCATTACTGGAGACATTTAGAACTAGCCTGAGCCAAGCACCAAAAAATGGACCATGGCAGGATCTCTTCCATCTCAAAGTGTTCTCATTTAAAAAATATTCACCTTATGCCACAGACATGTTTGCTAATCATGTTGTCAATTGGTGTATTAATTTGCCACCTCTGGTGTTCACTGTATTGATATAAGAGTTTGATGATGATTCATTGCATAATGTGTATGTACAGGATGTAATCTAGACTCAAATGTAAAATCTCTCTTGTAGAGCTGTTTGCTTATTTCTTCTTCTCAAGTGAACTGCAATGTATGATGTTACCGAAACAGCGTTTCATTAAGAAATTCCTAAAAGGACAAAATAAACTTTTCAAAATAACTATGTAGAGAAGAATAATAAATATCAGTGTTAATTTCATGAATAGAATCCTACTCTGCATAATGCTATTGGATCAAATAAAATATTAGACCCAAAAATAGATTTATACCAAGCTTATTTAGTCCCATTCTATGAGTAATTAATATTATTGATCTCCTCAGTGTAAAAGACTATTAAAGTACAAGCCACACACACATGCTTCTGAGAGAAAATGTTGAGTGGGGTGTTTAAAAGTGAGGCGATTTAAAAGGCTACTGGCAAGAGACAGGCACGCAGAGTTAACGAAGTGTGTTCCTTACAATCCATCAGCTATCACAATGCAGCTATCTGGTGATAAAAATCAATATAAATGCTGTCAGATACACAACTTTGCTTCATGGGAAACTTTAACCTCAATATGTCATTGTACAGGTATTTAAGCATCTGGCCAAAATGCAGAAAAACTTAATCGGGTTCTGAGCTTGTAAACTCTGCCAAAGGATTTATTTATTCTGCAATTTTCTTGATTTCTGCACACATCTCTTTAATGCACTCATCTCCAGTCTTCTCTTCTAGATGGTTATACACATACTTTGGCCTGAAACTTTTCCAATACAATATAGTTAAATAAATGTTCTTATTTAGATATGGATATGAAAAATGTATAATATTTTGAGGTCTTCTGAGGTAAACTTTTTTTCCTTATTATCCTTCACTATGGTAGATCATTCTGAACTTTACAATTAATGTTGTTTTAAATCATCCCTTTTTCAAATGTGTGACTTTGTGTAGATCACTGCCCCTGAAATAATATTACCTATAGAAAATAAAATGTTACAGATTGGCTAAAATGAATTTAAACTGGAATCAGATTAGACTGGCATGCTGCACCTTAGGTATAAACATAGTTTGGTTTTGTTCTATGTACTAGCGATGGGTATTATTTTGTAAAATCCACTACACTAATGATCCCAGTTGAAGAAATGTAACTGCTGCCTAGATGAATCATTTAGATCTGAATGCATTAAACTCAAAGGTGGCTATTCATTCTATTCCCTTTGGGTTCGTATTCCCTAAAACCAGTACATATTGACATCAGTAAACAGGCCTCATTATATTTATTTCCACATAGGACAAAGCAGAGGAAAATCCAGTATACATGAGGTTTCTCACGCTAATGGGCTCTGTTGTTCTCTGATTGTATTGGTAGGCTGGGCATCCCTTACTTTCATATTCCCATCCCACTCCTGCTCCATACCCTTGAAACTGTTTGACCATTTCCTCTTTGCTTCAGGCATGAATTCCCCTAAAATATATCCTGTTTTCCCCAATCACTTCATGCTTCTACTGAAGACATCTTGTTCTTAGAACCTGTCTGCTCCCCAATTATCTCCTAATTCCTCCCTCAAAACAACTCCAATGGCTTCCCTTCAGGTTCTAACTCAAAAAGGTCCTTCTTTTTTCAAAATCTTCTGTGGACTTGCCCCATCCTACCACATGGAACTGGCTTCTCTCTGCTCCCCTTCCTATTCCTTCTACTCGTGTTGCACTCTTCTCCTCTGCCTCACACGCAGTCTCTCCAATTGTTGTGCAACAACCTTCTCTACAGCTCCTGTTGTGTGAAACAGATCTTATCTGCCAGTATCTTTGACCCGTCATACCTTTAATGCACTAAGAATAGAATGACTTCGGGGACTTACCTCATATAAAGTGTTTGGTCACTTTAGGCAGCTGGCAACTTGTGCAGATGGTAGGTCAATGGTTGATAAGATCCTTAGCCATATTCTCTCATTTAGGTTGAGTAGGAAAGGTTCTTTCTTTTATTGTAACCTCTCTAGGAGCTCTGCTTGGTCAAAAATGCCAGAAGCTATCCAAAGTATTCAGGTCCCGGTCACAGCTCTTTCTGTCTGCCACTGCCTCAAGAGCATCCTCCCTGCATCCATTGCCAACACACCGTGCGTTGCTCCTGCTCGCTTCTTTTACATATGTGGAAGTGGAGAAAGGGTAATGGGGAATTTGAACATAGATATCTTAGTCTCTAGGAATAAAGCAAGAGTCACACTAACAAAGTCAGGCTGACACTGACTCTAATAACACGAGACTTGAAGGCAGGGCCTAGGAGGGTGGAAAGTAAGTGGGAACAGACTGTAAGAGATACTGTTTTGACCTTGTGTTAGATAAGAATGGAATGTAGACTGTGGCAGAAATTAATGAGAAAAGTGAGATACCAGAAAATAATATGTATAACAAAATCCAGCTGTTGCTTATTATTGTATGTAACAAAAGGTATAAAAGCTTGCCCAATTGTTTATCTAGCGGAGACTTGCCTAGGGAGGGAACCCCTGCCCGTGTGTACTCTCCTGTGCATATTGCAATTTCTCATAATAAAGCTGCCTCTGGCTTGTTGCTCCAAACTCAGAGTGAGGACATTGTTTTCTTCCACACACATGAGCACTCCTGGGATCAGAGATAAGGACTAGGACAATGTAGAGTTCAAACACAAATATCCTTAGTGTAAATGGAGTAATCTTCTTCACTGCCAGGTCTTGTTAAGTTCCATATGTGAACTTTCCCATCACTGAGAATCACTCAATTATTTCCCCCTCAGCGTGGTCAGGAGAAGCCAAAAAGGTACAGATCTGGTTTTTCCTGCCCCTCCCTGTCCTCCTTCCCACCCCAAAAAGCCCCTATTCAAGCAGCTACACTACCCACTTTCAGCTGAAACTGTGATAGGGTAAAATTTAGCCCTCTTTATCAATGAGTGAAGACAATGTGACTGGGACTCATGTAACCTGCACCCACTGATACCTTCAATTTGCTGTAAATCAACAGGAATTGCACACCATACCAAATGAATCCTCCCAGGGTAACCTCTCTTAAACTCATGTAGAGTTTTCAGGTTCTCAGTTCTGCTCTGACAGGTCACCTCATTTTCCTGAGTTTCTCTGCCACAATTATATTTTATTCAATCAAGCTAGAAGGAGCAGCAGTGGAAAATTAGCCTTATTAGGACTTAAATGAATTACCTTATATCAAGATTACATGTTTTACATATAAACCATACAAATTATTTATGTACAATAATTCTAACATTCTTATTCATTCATGCAGTAAAATATAGCCAAAGTGGCTGAGGTTTTTGGTTTTTTTTAATATGAATCATTGGTTATAGAATGAATGCTAATGTGTTACTGTTAATTGTTCTAATTCTTAACAGTGAGGTGAGATTCCTCTGACAATTAAAATATGTTATATCTATCTAAAGTATTTATTTCATTGGCGTGATTGGGAAGGGTGAGAGAAGTCAGGAAGTTTATTATATGAAAACTTTTATGTACTGTCTCCTACCGTTATAAGTATGTGAAATAATGAGTTTGTGAAATACAAGGTAAGCAACTTTTTTAAAGATTTTTTTTTAGAAGTCTCTCTCTTGGGCATGCAGACCCTGCACATACGGATGCTAAATTCAGGATTTAAATTTGAATGTCCTTGTTTCCCATCCTCCAATATTGCTGCTATAGGCAAAATTAAAAAAAAAACAGTCAAGCCTCTATATTTTTCCCTCCAGAATCAGGCTGCTATATCATCAGTATGGCATATTGTTTTGTATATTTTAATGAAACAGTTAGAGTCTTAGTTTGATTCATTCCAAGATTTGTTCTTTTCTAAAGGGAGTGGAATTGGTCTATTCCCTCTGCTTTCCCACTATGTTTGTCACTAGTAAGAACAAATATTGTCATTTTCTGTTGTTATAACCTTTTCATAAAAGTTAACCAACTGTAAACGACTAAAACCTTCTATAAAACATAGCATTGTGATTTACAACTTTGACCATTCTTGCTAGACAAATTGGCTAGACCCACTCAAATGCTGCTGAAGAATTAGCCTTCAAAAGCAGGATTTAAGTGCTTCATCTAGCCAATAAATCCAACGGACTAAGGACCAGATTCTTAGCTAATCTAAATCACATAGCTCAAATCAAGCCAATGGCCCTATTATAGCTAAGGAGCTAGCCCAAAGAGAGAGTATGATTCTCTTAGCTCTTGCTTTATACTCTGTCCACCCTATTAATTGCACAGGTGTAAATAACTACACAGCACAGCAGTAAATCAAGCCCAAAGTGCTTCCTTCTGATTCAGTGGTGATCAACAAAAATACATAAATCATCACGTTCCTTTATGGCTTCCTGAACTGTGCTGACTATCCCCAGTGTAGGATTGGCCTCTTGTGAGAATTTTCCCCCAGCGTCCTCTTCTAGGGACTAGTTTTTTAAATTTGTCAGACATCATGAGCTGCAACCCTAATGAGAGCATTTTGCAATCAGGAACAGCTTACTGTACTTCCTGCTGGTAACAGTCCAATTCTTGTTGCAGTTTCCCCTAGATTTCCTTTTCTGATTTGTGAGGAGAGGGCACATCCTTGCCCCAAGCCATGTACACTCCTGCTTATGTTTAACACATGAGGATCACAAACCAGAAGCAGATGGGAGAAATGAGAGGGGCCAGCTACATCTGTAACCCATGGGCTCATTTTAACAGGAGCTTGAACAGGTAGTCAGAAGATCCACTCTAAAGTCAAGTACTACTTTAGATTTTCTATGTTACGGAGCCTGGAATTTGTAATTAAAGAGGTGGGAAAACCAAAACAAAATTCAATAAAATTGTGAAAACTATAGTTAGAAATATGACCCATATGAAGTAGAATTTGAAGCTTCTTCAGTCATGCTGGCATACATTTAACTCCTAGTATGAAAGGAAGTCATCTTTCTAGGAGGGATATAAATGCTTACATAATAGGAGATGGAATCTGTAACTTTTATGCTCATATTATAACCATGCATGGCATGGTCTGAAGGAAACCATTTTCAGAACACTGATTAGAAGTATCAAGATGATTAGCATGTTTCCACTGTCAGATATAGATCGAGCAATGTGAAATACTGTTGGTTTTATACATTCTGAGACAGAATGTCTTCAGTGTAAGGAAACAATATTTAAAATCATGAAACATGTTGGAACAAAATCATTACACCATTTTATGATTGTACAGCGGATTAACATTTTCTAGTTTTCCTAAGCATTAGATATTTATCATAAATAATGTGGATGAAAATAATAGTTACATAAAATACTTATTATTATGAGATGCTTTGCAATATAATCTTTGATAATAGAATACAGTCTAATACCACAGGATGGTGTGGGGGGTTGGTTTGTTTTTTTGTCTCAGGACAAAGGAAGTGTAAGTCAGATTCATGTTATATTATTAATTTCCTAGTGATCTATTATGACAAAAAATAAAAATCAATAGAGGGGTGCATCTCTGTAATAGATTTCTGATCTCTGGATGCATTTGTATCTTTTATTGCATTATGCTGATGGTCCCTACAAGCAACAGACTCCCGTTCTTATTCGGTCAAGGTATAAAGTAGCAATTTCCCTTCACTTCTATGCATGCTAGAAAAGACTGAAAAGACTGATAGTAGAACTGTCTCATGTGAATTGAGCAGGACAAGCTTGCTTATGGGATCACTGATCCCATTATGAAAGCATTATCAGTGCAAAATCTGCTTATTTTACCAGCAGGAAAGCCTCCTTTAGAAACACTTTGGCAGACTGCTTTAGAAGGGTTGATGGTTTTGTTCATCTGGAAGGTAGGCCGCATGGAGATGGCATCTGTTGACAAGTGTATTCAATTTCACTGCTTCTCTTGAGAGTTGAGGATCAGTTTACATCAAGCTTGATGGGATTTCCCTCCTTAAATGCCATGGGAATTAACACTAGGTGAGACGGTGCTGATCAGACCCACCTCTGTGGGATGGCTGATATGGAGACTTACAGCCTTAATGTGTGCTCCAGCTGGCATTGGGTTTAAGACCCCATATGGGTGAGTGTTAGGAGAATTATATATAAGAGGGAAGATCTGTACATTTTATGTCTTTGTAAATAATAAAGCTTTAAAAAATCAGAGTAATTTTTTTTAATGAACAATTTTAATTTTATTCAACATTTGTCGTTTTTTCTATGAAAAATATTGACAATTTTTCATTTTAAATATTTGTTCCTCCCACCCTTCTCTCATCTTTTTTTTTCTAGTAGGGACAAAAAATGGGAAGGAAAGGAGAAAAAGTGAGGGAAAGCAGGATATTTTCCCCACTATGTAGAATGACTTTTTAAAAATAAAATGTCATTTACAATTTCCAGAAACAATATTTCAACAATACAATTTCTCCAATAAAAATTGTTGGCCTCAAAAGCTCATTTCTCAACAAAAAATCTCATCCAAAAATTCTGACCACTTCATATATAGTAATAGAAAAAGTCCTATTGATTAACACGTTAGAATATGTGCCATTGTTCAAGTTGGGAGGTTCAGTAAAGTTGTTGATTTTATGCATTGTAAATAGCTTACTGAGCCCACCTCTTAGCAATCAGAGTCAAACATTCTATAACAGCCCTTCTGCACCTAAGGGAAGAATGAGCATAAACTTTGCAAGGTTTTCATAGCATTTCACAGTAATGGATGATTTAGTGCAGTCCTGATAGTATCGCTATAATTGTTAATGCTTCTCTCGTTTAGCTGTAGCTCCATGTGTTCTCCTTTTATAGCTCATTCCATATGCTCAAACAGTTTTCCAATGGCTGGGTAGCCACTTCTGTCAGGTTTAGGATTTTGTAAAAGTCAAAACGAAATATGTTTTGCAGCAGCCCAAGCACTCAACAGTGTCGTTTTTGTCAGAGGTAAACGGCATTACAGGAAGATTAGTAGATTCATAGTATCAGTTCCAGCTAAATTTAGGTTAACTAGAGTTTTGCCATTTTCAGCTAAGAAAGAGTTTTAGAAACTTGCAGGCAAAAACCAAAACCAACCACACACAAACAAAAAAACAAACAAACAAAAAACCTTTTGGCATCTGTTTATAACATCTCAACTGCTGTCATTTTAACCTAAATGCGTTGTGTATTTTATGCTCTTCAGTCTGAAACATTTACTGCCACTATTATATTTTGCAATTAAAGTGAAGTGAGGCAGAAAATAGCAGTTCAAAATGTATTAGAATAATGAAGTTTCAACCATTATTTGTAAGGCTGTGGCTATTTTAGCAAATATTTAATCTTCCTAACAGCATGTATTCCTAATTGATCTTTATGTATTATTGTTCTTGGACATTTCTAATCAACTTCTAATTGCTACTTTAATGCAGTGAGGAATAGAGAGAATAGAGTAATGGATGTGGGAGATTGTTACAGTATGCCGCATCAGCCACATTTACTAAAATATGTTTTAAGTTATTAGGGTTTTTTTTTGCTAGGATGGAAACATTTAGATTTATACCATGTAACTAAACTCTTTTTCAAGTCCCCTTGACCACATGCTTTACAGTTTACATCTGAATTAGATAAATAGATGGTTAAAAACGTTTAAGATCACACTCCTGAAAATGAAACCTTCTTACTGATTGGTCAAGAGTCTCTTTTCTAGTATGCTAAAAGCCCACAAGATGTTCAGGAAAAAAAAATCTTCCCTCCCTCCACCTCATAACACTTTTATTATTTTTTATATAGATGATATGGTTATAGCAGAACATTATGCACGACTGGAGAAACTAATTCCAAGAAAAGCTGACAGGGAAGGTTTAGCGCTAGAAAAATTCAAATTGAAATCTTTACTTGTTAAATTGTCTTATTTAGTAAAAAAGAAACAAATCTCATTCAGTTCTAACTGGTATTAGATATGGGGGAGGGGATTACTAATTTAGTTAAAGCAGAACTAGTCAGAATCATCTCAGTAATGAAAATGCAACACCTACTCCAGGGGACTTAGGGCTTATTTTCACTACCAGGCAGGGGCGGCTCTACGAATTTGGCCGCCCCAAGCAGGGTGGCATGCCGCAGGGGGCGCGCTGCTGGTCCTGCGGCTCCGGGGGACCTGTTGCAGACACGCCTGCGGAGTGTGCGCTGGGAGGGCGGCAGGAGGCTCCGGCAGACCTTCCGCAGTCATGCCTGCGGGAGGTCCGCTGGTCCGCGGCTCCGGTGGACCTCCCACAGGCATGACTGTGGAAGGTCCGCCGGAGCCGCCTGCCGCCCTGCCGGCAAAATGCCGCCCCAAGCGCGCGCTTGGCGCGCTGGGGTCTGGAGCCGGCCCTGCTACCAGGGTAAGTCAACCTAAGTTACACTATTCCAGCTACGTGAATAACATAGCTGGCGTCAACGTATCTTAGGTCAACTTACCCCCGTGTTTCACTATGCACCGTTGATGGGAGATGCTCTCCTGTCAACTTATCTTAATTTTCTCAGGGAGTTGGAGTACTGGGGTCGACCAGAGAGTGTTCTGCCATCGATTTAGCAGGTCTTCACTAGACCCACTAAATCAGCCCCTGTTGTATCTATTCCAGCAGTGTCAATCTCCCTGTAGTGAAGACCAGCACTTAGTTTCATCTAGTTATCGAGACTTAGTATCTTTGGAAGACAATTATCACGGGGTAGCAATGTTAGTCTGTATCCATAAAACCAACAAGGAGTCCGGTGGCACTTTAAAGACTAATAGATTAATTTGGGCATAAGCTTTCGTGGGTAAAAAACCCCTCACTTCTTCAGTCTCCATGCATCTGAATAAGTGAGGTTTTTTACCCACGAAAGCTTATGCCCAAATTAATCTGTTAGTCTTTAAGGTGTCACCGGACTCCATGTTGGTTTTTTTGGAAGACAATGTAAGAGGCATAATAAAGTTACTTATCTGGCTTCATCATTTAGGGTACATCTACACTGCAATTGGAGGTGTGATTTGCAGCTCATGTATGGTAGCTCCCTAAAAATACTAGTGAAAATGCCATGGTGTGAGAAGGCGACATGAGTACATGCCCAAGTATAGACCATGCTGAAGCCTGCACCACCAGATCTTTACTTATATTTTTAGGGAGCTAGCTAAACTAAAGCTAATGTAGGTATGCATACTTGAGCTGCAAATCATACCTCCAATTACGTTGGTGGCATAACCGTAGGCCTTTCAATGCTGAGTGGAACAATACTTAGATACCTTTAAATATCTGGGCCTATAACATTTAAATATAGTTCAAATACTGTGCATTTAGTGGCAATCACTTTGTAACTAAGTCCCCTAACATGATTGTAGCATAGGCTAGCTTGTTCACCTTAAATCTTCTGCTTTTTTTCCCCACTGTGTGATCAGTTTGTGACTGTGGTTGGTCTTATAGTGTAGTTTTTGTACAAGGTGCTAAAGGAAACTACTTTGTTTTGCTTTTCTTTTACATTGGTAGTGTGTGTGTGTGTGTATTAGTGTATCAAATGTTGTTGGTTTATTTACATAATTATTTGCATCATTGTTCTAAATGTCAATGTTAGCAACTTTCTATAGGAACCAATGGAGTGTTTATCACGCTTCTTCTTGAGGTGTCACAGTGGTTGTGCTGGACTCGGCATTTACTCTAAGAACATACTGAATAACTTCTCATAGTCCTCGTGCTTAAATGCTTTGATGGATTGGGGCATTAATAATGGCAATAAAATTGGTTTAGAAGATTTGAAAAGCAGATGCTAGTTCATTGTAATTTTTATATTTAACACTCCGCGGGGTCTTTACACTTATTCCTCACAGCGGGGTTCAGAAATTCTGAAAGCCTGTCTGTTAGGAGCAAAAGGGCATTGGACACTTGGTTAGGAATAGGAAATGGGCCTGTGAGCCCAATATACCTATGTTTCAGGAGGAAATAACATGTTTCATTTTTGTTTTATTTGTTGAATGCTGATGCTTGCAATTCATGTTTGTTTGTGTGTATCTAAAGAAAAATGTGCAGTGGTATTTGGGGCCCTGAGAGAAGGACCCATGTGACATCACCACCTCTACCTGCCCCAGCTGTATCCCAAAAACCCTCTAGGATGAAATGAGATTGGACTTTAACAGTAATTGCAGTAACAACAGCAGCTCCAGCTCAACTAAACTAACTTCTCTTTTTTCGCAAAAGGACAGTCATTACCATCTTTGATACCATCTAAGAAACTGTGAGACAAGAGGGGTGGGGTTCCTTCTAACAATTCTATCCAGTTAAAAGGAAAGGGAACAAGGGCTGTTGTTTAAATGAAAGCCTTATTTAATACTTCCAAATGCTTTAACTGTTTTTCCTTTTTAACTTTAGCTTTAATACAAGGTTTAAAGGATTTTTTTAATGATGTGTTTGCTATGGTATTAAGCAAGCTGACATCTCTGGATACCAAACCCCAAACTTTGTTTAACACTCTTTAACGTTGGACAATGACTGGGTTATGTCAATGCCTTTGACCTTTTATTCCATAAAAATTAATACAACAGACTCCAGAATAACATGTAGTTCTGCTATGGAAAATGACTGTAAAAAGTTGCATCATAGGTTGCCGTATTCATTATCTCTCAAGAAAGATATTTGTGCGATACCCAGATCAAATGTTATCACTTTATACATAAACATTTGTTTATCAAATGCCAATTCTGCAAATGTCATCTGGGTTCTGAAATTCAAGCTGTGTCCCCCCAGTTGTATGTCATCATTAAGTAATTAAGATACTGTGGCTCAAATGATTACCTCAGATATACCAGTGAAATCAGTTCACTCATTTTGCAGATACACCCTTCCATTGTCCTCAGTGGTGTTGCAGGAGTGTAACTGTTTACAAAATTTATCTGTACATTTAGAACTTGACCAAGAATGGTCAATAATGCATTAACAAGAATAGAATCCAGCTCCATTTCCCATAGCTGTTTTGCTTTTGCAGAACTAATAAGAGATTTACCTGTGCACTATAACAGAAAGTATAATCCACAACAAAAACAGGAAGCAGATCTGCTGAGTAAAAAGGTGCCATTTTTACCTTGTCACTTTTCTAAACCTAAGTGTACTACATAACTGTGCTTTAAGAATAGATACTGGATAATTGCAGCTAAGAATATTAGGAACAGGAAATTCTGTTTTAAAAAAAAACCAAACCTGTGCTCTATTCTCTGGAGGTAGGAGATGATTTAGACTTCATTAGATATTTCTTTAACCAAACATCTCATTGCAGATTTTGGCAGTATTTTAGATAATTTGAGAGGATAAAAATGGGGAAATTGGGACTTCTATTGATCCAAAGTCATTAGTGGAAAAACTTCCATCAACTTTAGTGTGCCCAGCAATAGAACCTCGATGCTTATTTTGGGCCTCAGTGGAATTACTGTGATACTCTATAGGATTCAGCATTAAGTTTGCATGTATCTTCTGAGGACCCCAACTGATTAATATATATTGGAATAAAAGAACTATGCCTTGTTCCACTGAACCGTCTTGATGGGATCATTCATATGAGACCTTGATTAGGCATGGAAGAATGAGAATTACAGACTCAAGCAAGCTGAGTGGGGAGCTGTATAAATTACACAGTAGAAAAAAGCAAAAAGAGAGGTCCGTGGCCTAAAATCTTTCCCTGGAGTTAGGTGCCTAAGACAGGTTAGCCATTTTCCAAAATAAATAAAAAAATAAAAATAAAAAAAAAATAAAAAAGGAGGAGGAAGAGAAGCCCCTCCCCACTCCTGCAACACACATACACACTTTCAGTTAGTGCACTCACCCAGGATGTAGAAGACTCAGGCTCAAATCCCCACTCTTCCTGATACTAGAATCCAGGTCTCCCACCTCCTAGGGGCAAGCCCTGACCTGAGCTAGAGGCTATTGTGGGGGCGGGAGGTCTTTCCCAATCTCTACTGTTGAAGCAGTTCCATTTTATATGAAATATTTAAATATTCATTGTATTCATTAAATATTCACCCACAGAGTGAGTGACTGACTGTGTAGCTTAGTGGTTAGCAAACTCTTCTGGAAGACCCAGGTTACAGTCCTTGATCTAATGAATAACCCACCAAGGCTTAGGCATGAGCTAAGCATGGAGCTGCTCAGTGGTATCAGGATTTAGATGGCTTTGTGCATGTCCACAGGCAGAAATTTATGCAGCTAGGAATTTTAAGCACCTAGAGGACTAAGCAGCAGCAGAGTGGAGGTTTTGAGGATCTGTTTTGATTTGGACACCTTAAGATGAAGGAAAGAGTGGGTCCATTACTTAGCATGGAAGGACTGCACAAAAGAAGGCTGAGGTGCTTAATGCCTATTTAACTTCATTATTCACTAAAAGACTGGATGCTTAACACAATTAATATTAACAACAAAGGGGAAGGAACATAAGCCAGAATAGGTAAAGAATGGGTTAAAGAATATATAGCTAAACTAGCTGTATTCAACATGGCTTGGCCTCATTAAATTCACCCTAGGGTACTTCAGGAACTAGCAGAAATTATCATCAAGAACTCTTGGAGGAGAGATGAAGGGGAAACTTATCTATCTTTAAACAGAGGAAGAAAGAGGACCTGGGGGTTATAGACCGGTTAGTCTAACACTGAGAACTGGAAAGGTACTGAAACAAATTATTAAACAGTCAATTTGTACACACCTAGAGCATAATAGGATTACTGGTCTAGTGGATGGGGGAGGGGAGCAGTAGATGTGATTTCTCTTAATTGTAATAAAGCTTTTGACACTGTCCCATCAGAGGTGTGTAACTGGTTAAAAAACTAACTCAAAGTTCTCAATTCTTTGCTGCCAAACTAGGAGGATGTATCCAGTAGGAGTCAATCCTGGGTCTAGTACTAGTCAATATTTTTATTAATTATTTGGATAATGGAGTGGAAAGTATGTTCATAAGATTTGTGAATGACACTAAGGTGGGAGGAGCTGCAAGCACTTTGGAGTAGAGAGTTAGAATTCAAAACAACTTAGATAAATTGGAGAATCGGTCTGAAATCAACAAGATGAAACTCAATAAAGACAAGTGCAAGTACTAAGGAAGGAAAAACGAGCTAGGCCATACTTCTGCAGAAAAGAATCTGGGAGTTATAGAGGATCACAAACCAAATATGTGCCAACAATATGATGCAATTGTGAAAAAGGCTAATATTCTGGGCTGTATTAACAGAACTGTTGTACCATGTAAGACACAGGAGGTAATTGTTCTGATCTACTTGGCACTGGTGAGGCCTCAGCTGGAGTACTGTGTCCAGTTTAGCGTGCCACACTTTAAGAAAGTGTGGTAAACCCAGGACAAACAGCTACAAAGGGGGGTGTGGGGGTAGGAATTAGTCCCAGGGGGTTAAAAGGCCTCTCCCTACCACTGAGGAGAGATAACCACAGGGAAATAAGGTTCAGCTGGAAAAGGGGTTACCAGGGAACTAATTAGGTTCAGCTGGCTCCAACTGCTTGAGACCTTTTTAAACCCTCCCCTGTGTGGAAGGAGGGGGTGGGGGTGAGAGAGTGAAGGAAGCTGCCAGTAGACTGGGTGCAGCAAGACACTGAACCCTTCCAGGGAGGAAGGCTGCACTCCCTCCCCAGAAGGGAAGGAAAACAAGCACAAGGGTCTGACTGATGAAAGAACAGCTGGACCCAGTGCTACCTATAAGGATTTGCCTTGCCCAAGCCTGTGTCTGCAAGGTTAAAAAGGACTGAGCCTGCTGAGAAGAAGAAAGTACTTTGCCACAAAAGATGTAGACAAATTGAAGAAAAAGTCCAAAAGAGAGAAACAAAAATGATAAAAGGGTTAGAAAACTTGACCTATGCAGAAAGGTTAAAAAATCTTGGTATGTTTCGTCTTGAGGAAAGAAGAATGCAGGGGGCCTGATAACTGACTTCCAACATACTGAGGGTGGCTATAAAGAGGATGATGATCAGTTGTTCTCCATGTCCACTGAAGGTAGATCAAGAAGTAATCAGCCTAATCTGCTGCCAGAGAGATTTGGGTTCGATATTAGGAAACGCTTTCTGACTATAAGGACAGTTAAATACTGGAATAGTTTCCAAGGGAGGTTGTGGAATCCCCATCACTGGAGGTTTTTAAGAACAGGTTGGACAAACACCTGTCAGGGATATTTTAGGTATGTTTGGCCTTGCCTCTGGGCAGGGGGATGGACTAGATGACCTTTTGAAGTCCCTTTCCTACATTTCTATGAAAGTGACAGTTAGGTGTCCAAACCCCTTTGTGAGTCTAGCCCTTAGTCTCCTTATGTTGTGAAGATGAATACTTTAAAGATTGTGAGGAGTCCAGATGTTACAGTAATGGGGGCCCTGTTAGTGCCTCAGATGGATTAGTCTGAGTTAACTCAAGTTTTGTTTCTTTTGGATAGTTTTTAAATGATATAAGAGGAGAATTCTCAGAGTTTGAGATTTTGCTAGTTTCTTCTCTCCTAAACTCAGTAGAGAGATCCAGCTAAGAAACATTTATTATTTTCTCATCTCTGAAGGTGCTTAGTAATTAAAGTAGGAAATTAGTAACATCAATTTAATATTAGAAAAAACACACAGCAGCAAATAAAATAATCAATCTTTTACTGAATATTGCAGCTATACTCCTTTTAATTTAAAGGAGAGAGTGTTTTTTCTCCCTGCATATTAAATTTGTTAATAGGTTTCCTTAGATTAATCTTGATTTTCATATTGTCAGTGTGAGAGTTCATTATGATGTTTTAATTCAGCGCTATACTGGATTGTTTTCAAATGAGGGGAGCTCAGATTGACATAAATCAGAAGTGATGAGACAGCCAGACCCATTGACTCACTAGATTCTAGTTAAATCCAGTTTACTTTGAAATTGCTTATTAAATCTGGCCAATCTCTATAACTTAATTTACTCCATCATTATAGTTGTGATTAAGATGGTGGTTACAGAGCTGCTTAATGATAAAAACATGCTGAATAACTGGCTAATTAAAGTCACTACACTTTTTGATGTTTTTCTCAATTGATCCTTGGGGAAAGGGAGAGGATGTCCAATTACCACAGTGCTTGTAAATATAGGGAGTGCTACGGTTTGGAGTTTGCTTTGGAGACAAAGATATTTGTAGTTGCAGAGGCAACAGAATGGTGGAGCAATGACCCCATCATGAGACTGTTTTCCATAAGCCATTCTGCAAGACACAATCATTTCCCCCCTAATGCAACATGTTGAGTAAGGGCCTGTCCCCATGAGGTCATAATGGCAAAGCTCCCATGACTTCTCCTGAATCTTTTCCTTTCCTGGGTGAGAAGCGGCAGTGCAAGGTGCACATACAGGGAGCAACTATTGAGCTAACTTTATTAATGAGCAGAAAGTAAACTAGGGCATCCTGAAACTTCATCTTATTTAAATACATACAAATTAGTATCTTTTTTCCCCCAGCTACTAGGAGTTCTATTCCTCATTTATCCAAAATATGCAACTTCAATGTGAGCTAGATGGCACCCTAGCTATAAGAAAACAGGTGACATGTGGGCAAATTTGACTTTCAGAAGGCTTGAGAGTAAGAGGGTATTTGAACAGAAAGAAGCTATGAGTTAGGTAGATTTTGCATCAATTGCTAGTGTTGTATGTGATGTCATTGAGAAAGTGGTGAGTTTGAGTTAAATATAAATCTAGGTGTTTTCACTGTAAGTAAACACGGGGATGAATGAGATTTACATTTCTTCTACTTGAAGAATACAATACAATATTCTTGTTTATAAATTAATTTTTAAATTCATCAGCAAAACCACCGAGATCATTAATAATATAACCAGAAGTAATTTAACCGATATCATTCCTGTGATCCAGATCAAATACTCTTTTTACATCTAAAATAAAAAGCTGCTTTTTCAGTGGGTTTAAGATTAAATCAAAACATTTGCAATCCAATCTTTTGGAAATATATTAAAAATAATTCATTTGTAGCCATTTTAAAAGATCAAATGGCATGTGCTCCGGAGACCTTTTCTTTAATGTTGAGTTTTCCACACTGAGAAAGTTGCAGCTTGCTTGCTAAAGCAATTATCATTCCACATTCCAGTAATTGAACTTCTGTCATCCTGTTAAGGGCTAATCAATGACTATGGGAATTTGTAATTTTATAGTTACCCTGCAATCCCTAAAGCTGTCATTAAATTGATACAAATTCAAACTGTCCTTGATCTCAGCCTAAATTAACCCCTCAAGAGACAGGCTTCATGAAATACCCCTTGGGTAACCCACTGGTGAGCATGTGTTACCTCTGTGCCTGATCTGGAAAGGATAAGAGTTTGTTGCAGACCCAAGTGAACAGCCTGGCTCTTGGCTGCTTAGCTCAAGCTGTTGCAGTTCATCTTCTTCTCTCTGGAGGTCACCTGCATGTCAGTCATGATGGTGGCCATTACAGATGCACATTATAAAACTGTCTAACATTTAAAAATTACAGGCAGATTTTGACAGGAATTTACAAAGGGGCAAGGAAGCGGGGAGTGTTCATGGAGCTTTCTCCGGGACCTGTCAGAACTGCAGTTCCAAAAGAGAGCACGATGGTTTTATCCCTCTCTCTGTTTGGTCTGTGAAGTGGCACGTGGGAGAAACATGCATGTATGCTGTATGCCAGAAGCAACCTGAGACAGAATCCCTCCCATTTTCCCTCTCAGTGATGCATCTGCACATTATACCCAAGACAGGGCTTTCCCCATTAGGAACAACATCGGTTTATAAAAATAGCACATAGACCCCTTTTGTAGTGTCAAGCTTGTAGCTGGTCAATAAAATGTATTTGAATCAGGTAAGTGCACATGTTCTAGGCCATGATCACCATTAACATAATCCATCACTTTGCATTATATTGAAGTCAAATGAATTTCACCTGCTTATGCCACAGGTGAATTTATCCCTTGCATTCCAAGGTTGCCTTTCAATGCAATATGCAAAGAGTGCAAGATCGGAGGATTATCTGAATACAGTACAGTACATTATTTTCACAAGGTGTGATGGAAAATTATTTCTAAAATATAAAATTTTGCTACAGCTACCTTGGAATCCTAGACCAGGTCCTTTCAGGTGCCTGAAAAGCTATTCAGTAATTTATTAAAAACAAACAATCTATTCTTTCCAATTACTCTCAAAATGAGGGACTGAGAGATGGAGAGCATCACACACAGCTCTTCCATGATATTTTTATTTTCTTCTCCAAAACATTACTTCATCATTTGAAAAAATGCACATATTGGACCTGACCCTGCCATCTTTATTCACACTAGTAATACTGACTTATTTCCCTAACGTCGGTGGGACTACTTATGGAAGTGGTAGCTGGCAGGATCCAGTCCTTTTGTTTGCTTTTTTGGTTTGCAGTTGCATCTCATGTGTAGCTGAAATCATGCAAGGAAGCTCAGATCTCATTTATGTCCCAAATACTTTCCTTTTGGTTACTCACTGCTTGCCAAAGTAACCTCTTAGAATAAGTCAAACTAGGAACACTAATGTATGAGATAATTTGGGATGCAACATGTTTATGAATCAGCCAAGTGCAAATCCCAATTTTTTTACTGAAGGGCATTCTTCTAGTGATCATAGGGTGGCTTAAACTTGTATCCTGGTGATCACCAACTCCATTTTTATACATGATTTGGATCATTGGCAAAATAAAAATTAATAGTAGTATTATGGTAATACCTAACGGCCGCAACTGAGATTGGGATGCTATTGAGCTAGGTGCTATACAATATAGAGTATGTAGCATTCCTTGCCAAAAAGCTTGCAGACTAAATCAGTAAGACAGTAAGGGTAGGAGGGGAAACAAAATGTAGTGATACTCAGCACAAACTAGCCAAACCTTAAATCCAGATAGGTATAGGTTGATTGTACAGCCTATCTGTAGTGATGTATTAAGAGCAACAGCGTCCCAGATATTCATGTAGGGAGTCAGCAACAATGATCACTCAGTGTTACACTTGGCAGGAACAATGCTGTTTGGCAAACCCTAGGGGACTGAATGGCCTAGCATTCTGTGTGTGCCAGTTGCCTTATTATATAGGAAAAAAAGTCATAAAAGCCTTAATGATCTGATGGACAACCAAACAGCTGGGAGATAAATATAGGATGGTCAATATTTAAATAGAATCAAAGAACAAACGTGATTATCCTCACAGCTTAGAATGCCAGGATGCTTCAGGACAGTAAGGAATTTTCCTAGAGAGAAAGACTGTTCTGATTTACTGCAAGCTGCAATATGTTATCTAGATGTTATCCACATTGAAGGTTTGGGCTTTTGCTGGGCTCTTGATTTGGCCCTAAGATAGAACAGACTTACTCAAAAAGGGAGCTCACTGAACTGGGTGTGGGATACACCTTCTAGCAATGCAAACAATTATTAGAATTTAGATTGGATGGTGCTGGATTTACAATTTGATATACAATCATTACATATCTTGGTAGCTTGCCGTAGGAAATAAATGAACATCTTATCAGACTACAGTTGCCACTTCAATGGAAAAAAGCATGCAACTATCATCATTACTGCATACATATAAAAGAGATCATAGAAGCTCAGCTATTACCTTTATTTCAAAGAAGTGCTATATACACACAAACGCACACATGCAAGTGGACACGAGATATAACACTTCTAAAATGTAGCATCTGCCTTGTGACTGTTATTTATAACAGGCTTCCAAATGTCCCCAAGAATGTCTCTTGTGTTTCTGCAGCTGAATAGAGGTAGCCATCTTGGCCAAGCATGTTTACGATGCTATCTTATTTTTTTGTTGTTTCAATTTCTTTCAGTGTAATGCACCCAAGGCAAGAAAAAGATCATCGCATGCACATCTCTCAAAATAGTCCTAATTAGTCACTGCAAACAGGATTGTCAGTGTAGAGTAGTCGACATCTGTCTAATGCCACTACTTTAATTTTAGTGTCAGAGTGAGATCACAAGAGCTGGATTGCAATGGCTGTGTCTGTCTATGAGAAAAATCCTGTTAGTTCTAATTAAATTTAGTTTACCATATACTCCAACTTTCAAAGATTTAAACTTTGCTAGGAACTCCTTATGTAAGAAGTTTTTGACAGTTTTCATTGGGCTACTGTAATTATTTTTGAATTTATTTTCCATGCCACAGAGTTTTCAATATTTTGTAAAAGGTATTTCCACTAAATAATAAAAATCTTCCTTTCTGATCCAGGTATATTTTACTGTAGATAAAAAATACAATTTATAGTCAGCCATCATGAACTTTACTTAACATAATTTAGAGTAAATGATGAACTCCATCTTTTGTCACTTTACTGGGCCTATTACTTTCCTTATTTGTATTGTAGTGCTTAGAGGCCCCTAGTAGGAATCAGGTCCTAGTGTGTTAGGCACTGTACAAATACATAATCAAAAGATGATCTCTGCCCCAAACAGCTTATAGTCTTAATATAAGATCAGACATACAAATAGCTAGAGGAAGCACAAGGTAACATTATGATGATTATGAACAGCATGATGAGCCTTGGTCAAAGCACATCAGCTGCCTAAGCACAGCAGAGTTTTCTATAGACATGGTAGCCAAAGAGAATTTTAAGGAGGCATTTGAATGAAGGTAATGAGCTGAGTTAACATATGTTTATAGGAGTGAATTCCATACATAAGGGCACGAATGGAAGAATGTATGATGACGTTTGCAGTGACTGAAGTTCTAAGTAGCATTATCCATCTGCCTATCTCTGACATTTCATATATGCCCAAAACTATGATGTATGTAGGTGACCTGTGATAATCCTCCTTCTTCTGAGGAGCACAGAGGATCGCATGAGCTATAATATTCAGTCTTAGTAGGTCTAAAGATAGAACTAAATTTGAGATCAATTCACAAAAGTGAATACAGTATAACTCCAGGTATCCAAATTCTCTTTATCGAAAATCTTACTTATCTGAATCCAAAGTGTCTCTCCCAGGTAGCTCTATGTTAGTTAATCATTTGCTAATAATTTCTCAATTAGCTTCTTAGCATGTGTTAGTGCTAATCAATGGCTTTGTTTTTGTATACCTCAGCTATGTCCTTAAGAAGGAAAATTACACTTTGGACAAGGCCAGCTGCAATCTGGCAGTGCCACTCATAGTGGTGGCATTTTCTGGCATTGTACCCCACTGGGATGGGCAGCACCAGGGGCCCCAGAATCCTGCTATTGGGAGGCCCTGGGTTAACTGTCCTGTCCAGTTGCCCCGTCTGTCTGCTTCCTGGCACCAAAATTCCATCTTGTCCAGGAGGAAGGAGTCCGAGAACTGACTGAAGCCAATGAAAAGGTCTGGGATTCAAATGAACAGGATGAGGGTTGATACCCACTGCCCAGGGAGGACAGCACCAAGCTATTGTAGTCCAACAATAGGGAGTTGCAGGATAGAGCAGGAGGTGGCAGAGGAGGAGTCAAGGTCTGGAGCTCCCTGGGCAGACCACCTTGCCAGCAGTGAACCATTCTCCTCAGGCATCTCTATTTATCTGAATATCCAGTTAAATTATCCAAAAACTTTGGCTGTCCTCCATGACATTTGGATAAATGGAAGTGTACTATAATTCTAAAGCTTTAAGTCAGACCAAGTAAAGTAGGGTTGGATCCTGCAAGGTGCTGAGCATTGTATCCCCAATTGACTTCCATGGAACTACACACATGATGAAATTCGTTGCTGGATTATGGCGAGAGTTCTCATCAGCTTGCAAGATAACACCATAATCAGGAATCTGATCTTTAAATAGTTTGGAGTGGGTGGGTAATTTCTCCCCATCCAGATATGGTTATGAGTTCCCCCTCCATGTTTCTGACCATTTCTGACCAAACCTCAGTCAGAGATCCCTCATCCAAGCTGCAGTCTCAACTAGACACTTTGGCAGGTCACTCAACTACTCCAAACAACTCAGATAAAATGGAGAAGCTGGTGTCTTTGGCACACTGAAGTCACCATAACCTTCATAGGACTGGAGGTGTAGGAGGTAGCTAGGGGACCATGTTCAGGACCATCTGAACACAGGTGATTGATGTTGTAGATCAAACTGTGTATTTTATATCTTCTCCACCCAAACATTCAAATACTATTTGTCTGTGAAGCCTATTATTGGAATAATCTATAACAAAAATAATAGAGTTAAACTGTGAGCATGGGCAGGGCCATATTAAACAGTGCAGCTGTAGAATCGCAAGCTGAGGAAGAGAATAAAGGGTAACTTTCTCCCTACTCCAACAATAATTTTGGATCACTTGGGTGGATCACTTGACAGAGAAGAAATTCAGTTGCCAATTTACTGTGATGCTCTTGAGAAGCTTAGAAATCTCCATCTAATCCCTACCTATTAGCTGATTTGTTGTTCCAATCTGTATATTTTCTGATTACTACTTGGAAACATCAGATCTTGAATTGAGTTGATATTGGAGATATTGTGTTTTTAGGCTGCTCATCCCTTTAATGGGCCTAATAGATTTTAATTGGAGTCTTGGTATATTATTATTTAGCACAGTACCCTTTGAACAAAATCTGGGGAATGTATACAGTCATCATGCATTTGGTGTAAGTGAATGGCTGGTTATTGGAGCAGTGTTCCAAGACAGGCTAAACCTACTACCTCTTAAATAGATGAATAGCTTAGAACAGAACAAAGACAGACACTCAATGTAGTAATTTACAGAAATACTTTAAACAAATGAAAACTTGTTGATGACAACTGCAAGACGAAAGCGGACATCATTAGACAAAATTAGCTGGCTAAAGCAGAAAAATTCGGTTCTTGCAGTAGTCATATTGTGTTTGTAATTGTTAATTGCTGTACATCTCAGAGATTCACATGACAAGGTTCAGTTAGCTATAGAAAGCCGAGAAAAGGATAGATGTATCACAGAAGCACATTTTATATAGTAATCATGTTTCAGTATTTTACTGAGTTATTTGTAAGAAAAATGTACACATAAGCAGAACTATCTGAGTAAAATGGCCACATTTCTCATGCATGGATCATAAGATTAGGCTGTGCTAGATAAAAGAAATTGGTTCTTACTCACAAAGCTTAAGTGGACTCCAGTTTAAAAAAATGTTTTGTTTTCAGAAAGGATACAGTAATGTCAACAGCAGGGGTAAATTATTTCAGTATTAAGCTACAATTTTTCATTTTAATAGCCCATAAAGAAATGTGTCTTTTTCAACAATTACAGATGAGGCAGAACACATGCCTTATTAAATGTTGCAAATTTGTCTTGTTGTTTTAATATTATTTGGAGATGTGCTCCTCACTTCATTACAGACTCCCTCATGTAGGGTCAATTTTCTGCCTACATTACAATTCCTGTGCTCCCACTGGGAACAAAGAATAGTTTGTCAGAAGCCTAGGAAAGGAGACAAATGGAACTTTGCTCTAGTCTAATAACCTTCCTGAAGAAGACAGATGTGTGAATTGCAAAAGTTTCACCTGCAAAATTCCTGCTGGCACACTAATTAAGGATCAGTTCTCTCTCACCCCTGAACAGAAGTCTGGAAGGAGGTGATGGGGAGAAATTATGGTTGACTTGTCCATCAAAGTTATCCTCAAAACATTTTGCTAGGGTGATGTTTACCTTCCAGACACACAGTGCATTCTGTTTCCAATGCCCATGGATTTCCAGAAGTATGTGCTGATCTTGCAGGTTTTGTTGAAGTCATCTGGCCTTCCATATGTAATTGCTGTGCCTCTGTCCTACTTCCAGGTCTACAAAATTCCCCATGGGGCTTTTCTTGCTCTCTACTCCTGGACCAGTTCTTAATTAGATTTCCCTCAGCCTGCAGGAGGCATCCCTCAGATGCTCACACACCCTAGGGTTATAAACACTTGTCAAATTGATAATAAGTTGCCATCCAACTCCCTAGAGTCCCAGCCAATAAAACAAATAGAAATAATATCATATGATTTATGTGGCCAATCACAACCAAACAATCCAACTCAAAACATGAAGAAATAATGAGAAAACTTTTCATAACAATTTTCACTGTCAAATAGCAAACTTTGAACAACATTTTAAAATAAATATCTCTAACTTTCCATCCTTTTGTTGAAAACTGAAAACAAAAACAAATATTTGTGTTCACAAAATGTTCTCACTGTGAATATTTCACACAGCTCTAGTGTAGTATTCCATAGTTTGATCCAACTTTAAGTTCAACCTTCAACCTGCTTAGGTGCTTCAGAGTAACTCATTCATTTCTTAACGATTTTGGAAGTGACAATATTAAAGGTGTGGTGTATCAGCAGTGAACACTTTGTGGGAATGCTGTATCTAATGTGTGAACAGCACAGCCTTACTAAATGAGACAAAGAAAGAGAAAAATGTGAAGATCAGAGAACTTACATAATGGTTGGATGATCTGAAGAGACATAATTTGAAATAACCTCTTTGCAAATGGCATTGCAATTTGCACAGCCATACCTTGAGTGCATTTTGGAAATAACATTGCTTTTAGAAAGCTTTCATGTTCTTATCTGTTTGAAAATGGTTTTCCAAACTTTTCCTTTTAGTCATGAATTGTAGTAGGCAATAAGAGTTCTATACAGTATTCACGGACTCTTGAGCATTACATACACAACTTTGTTAAAATTTATTTAGCTGCTGCTAGAATCTGGCAAACTGAGAAACTTATAACACCAGGTTGAAACTGTGTGATCAACAGAAATGTCAGGAAGGGTCATCTTTTTTTTTTCTCCCCCAGTTCACATGGATTAACTAATATGTATGCACACTACAGATAGGGCAAGGCACTGTTCATACATTCTTTATAAACAGCCCCATCAAGTTATTCCCAGGTAAATGGAAAATACTACTCAGAATTCTGAGTCCTGGGCTAATGTTTTATCCATCTTGCTTACAGATAACTATCAGAAAGACTACACTGCAGTTAGAAACCTGCAGCTGGCCTGTGCCCCTGACTAGCACTCATAGACACTCAGGTGTGGGCTGTAGCCTGATCTCTGGGAGCTTCCCACCTCACAGGGACCTAGACCCTGGGCTTCAATCAGAACCCGAATGACTATACCACAATTAAACAACCCCTTAACCCAAGCCCCATAAACCTTAGTCAGCTGGCATAGGCTAGCCATGGATTTTTAATTGCAGGGTAGACATATGTTATAAGTTCATCTTTCCCACTGTTGATACCCAATTCTAATTCAAATATTGCAGTGCAACAACAAGGATACTAAACTCTTAGATGTGATAGCCTCATATGAGCAGTAAGTCTGAAGCCTATTCTGCCTGGTTTTGTTATGCAAAGGAAAAGTTAAAGGTCTCCTTTGAGTAGTCCACATTCCCCCCCTCCCCAATGCATATCTTATGCAAAAATGGGAGTTATTTGTCAAGTCTTAAGGATTTGAACAATGGTAAAATGACATTTCTGGCACTGAATAATGTTTCTTTTCTGACCAAGGCAACATGGTGATTATTTTCAAATTTCTTTTCTCCTTTCTTAAACTTTTCAGGTTAAGTAAAATGGGATCTCAACTCAATTCCTAATTGGTTTTTTTAAATCCAAACATCTGAAAACTGAGTTCAATTCCCTCACTCTACCACTGACTTCCTGTGTGAGGTTGGGCAAGTCAGGTAGTCTCTCTGTGCCTCAGTTTCCCATTGTAAAGTAGGATAACCTCTCACAGGATTGTGATGATGACAAACACATTAAAGATTATGTGGTGTTCAAACACTACCATAATGGGAGCTATAGAAATATCTAAAATAGATAAATTAAGTAACATTTTCTCATAATGATTCCATGTTTATCAGGAAGGAAGCTGGATACATTTATAATACAATCATTTTGAAATAAAGTTGTTACTTGATTCTTCTCATAAATAGACTAAACAGGAAATGATTTTAAAAAAGTATAGATAAATGTCATCAATTTATCTTAATAATGCATCTCTCTAAGAATGATAATTATCTGCATGGTACAAATGTAAACAGAACATTAATGGAGTCGGGGCTGGGGAGAAGGGGAAGAAGACAACAACACATTCACACTGATTACAAGTAGGTAGAGCCAATTATTAATTATTATTACCAGTAACTCTTTATATTATCATGAGTACCAAAGGATCCAATCAGGATTGAGATCCCATTATATCAGATTGTGTATAAGCACTTAATATAATGTCCTCTTCCCAAAAATGCCTACAACCTAATTTAAGGCAAGACCCAACAAGTTAATGTTAGAATCAATCAGGAGGGGGAGAAGGTGCTTGAGGATAAATATAATGAAATCACTCTGTTTATGTACTGGTGACCTTGGATAGGACATCTGTGGGATTTGATCCCAGAACCTTCCATTTAGCTCATACAATAACAGACTTAAACTTCTATATTTCATCTAGCCACTAGGACAAAAAGCCAACTTCCATCCACAAAATAAAATCCACCCTATGAATAGAAAACAATGAGGTGCCACTCACAGTACAACCTTTATAAGTATAGTGGCAGAATAGATAGTGCCAATTACTCCATTTTGGATTGTGTTTGCATCTTGGCTCCATCGAACTCCCTGAGCTTGACTTCCCCTCGAGGAAGCTTGCATATACCCAAGGGCTCCATCCACAAAAAATGTGGTATTTCTGAAACACACTCACTTATGGCACCAAAATGTACTCTCAGTACATTGTATACATCTGGGATCCTCCATCTTTTTCTAACAAGAGGAATGAAATAATTAACCATGCTGACTTTTAAATTATCATCCCTGGGCATTTGAATTAAAACCTCACTGAGAGGAATAAGACAATTCACACCTCTTAAAGCTACTGTTCCAGGCTCACTGCAGACTCATCTCCATTTTGGGTACACTAGGTTCATATTTTGTAGGTTTTCTTTGCATCTATGACATCTATAGACTGTGTTTTTATTACTATTATTTCAAGTGAAAGCTGAGATTCTGGCGAACAAGTTAGTAGCTTCAAAGATATGCCAGGACCGCAAATGGGCATGGAGCTGCTGCACATTTTTCATTAATTATATGAGTTGAATTTATTATTATCATTATTGTTATTATTGTTAACTAGGTTACTGGGTTTTTTGGGGTTTTTTTGGTATGGTTTTTGTTCAGTGTGGCAAAATGTGTGCTATTTTATGGGTTGAATGACTGAATGACATAATATCCTCCTGCCCCCAATGTCTGCAGGGGCAGCTCTAGGCATTTTGCCGCCCCAAGCATGGCAGGCAGGCTGCCTTCGGCGGCTTGCCTGCGGAGGGTCTGCTGGTCCCGCGGCCCCTCTGCAGGCACGCCTGCGGGAGGTCCGCCGAAGCCGTGGGACCAGCGGACCCTCCACAGGCAAGCCGCCGAAGGCATCCTGCCTGCTGCCCTCGCGGCACCGGTAGAGCGCCCCCCGCGGCTTGCCGCCCCAAGCATGCCTTGGCGTGCTGGGGCCTGGAGCCGCCCCTGAATGTCTGACACTAAGTCCAGTAATTTTGTCAAGTGTTCATCTCACAACATGGTGGTGCCTACCTCTTCCTTGTGCTTCAGAGGGTCATGGGGTCCAGGGAGTCCTGGGGAGTTAGCGGGGAGCCTGGCGCTTGCGCTGGCAGCAGCAAGTGACCTGGTCCCAGCCCACTCCGTTCCACCTCACCGGCTGGTGACCAAAGCTGGGGCAGTTCTTTTCTGCCCCCTGGATGAGGTGATCTTCAATAATATAATACACAAAAAATACAATCAAAATCAGGAACCATTTCCAAGTTCAAATCTGCTGCAGCCCCTGCTGAGTGGGGGCTGAATGGGGGGGCGGGGGAACGGGGAGCCTAGCCCCGTCTCGGGCAGCCTGGCTGGAGGAGGAGTGGGAGAGAAACAACAAACAAATGTGGCAGTGAGTTTTCCCTTTCCAAGCTTTTATTAGCTTGAATTTGGACTTTTTGTTATGCAGCCAAAAGAGGTGAAAGTAAGCCAGTACTGAATGCTCCACTTATTTGCCGGTACACTACTGCACCTTTTTTTACCGGTACTTTGTACCAGACTGTACCAGCTTACTTTCACCTCTGGGACTAGCATAATACTTTAAGGGCAGAAGAAACTGGCCAGAAACAAACAAAAAGAAGTTGAATGGAAAATCCAGCAGGGTGCAAACTATTTTAAGGACGTGAAAAACAAACACCAAAGCCCTTCAGCTATCAGTAAATTTGTGCTGTGCTGCCTCTGATGTTTCCTGAATTCTTGATTGGAGATTAATTTAAGAAGATGTGGAATGGGTGGGGGGGGATGAGAGAGAGAGACTTCAAGATAAGCTCATTCTTATCTCATTTTTTATTTTTATTTTTTTTATATCTGTCTCTTTAAGAATGTTTTGGTTGCTGCTCCGCTGTGACCATTCACCTATATGATCTATTAAACCTGTTTCCTCAGTTAGATCATAAACTGCAGAAAAGATAAAATGCCATGTAAACTATTGTGGGCATAAAGGAAATCCTACAGAGAGACGGTGTTTAATAAAATAGAACATTTCACTTTAAGAGAATCTTAAAATATGTTACTTGAAAAGCAAAAATGTTGAGTGGTCTCAGTTCTGGTTAGCTCAGATCTGTGTGATGCCCCTGAATAGCGACCGTAACCAACAGGCCCTAATCTGGGACATAGTTAGGTTTGAGTTATTTTGTTTTCTGGGGTTCAAGGAATCTATTTTATGAGAGCACTAATGCAACTTCTTGCAGAGGAGAAAGACTGTGATTTTGTTGTGCCCTCTCCCCCCTGCCCCTTCTAATCTAAATAAAGACCCTGGGTCTGTGGAACAGCACCTTGGGGGAGTGTAATTACAAATGTAAATTAGACCATCTCTGAGGCTGTCCCAGTTTGACTCAGAGTCCCCAGTACCGGGGGCAGAAATGCGACAGAAAAGTGGCAAAAAGCCTATGCCCTTAACCCTTCCTTTGGTGCGCGGGTCCATGCTGCTCAGATGCACTTATGGATCAGGATATGCATGTGTGTGTTTATATATGAATATATACAATATTTTGACGATAAAGGAGATGGTAGTTTGCTACTGCAAGGAAGAGCCTGCTTGACATGTCTGCTTCAGGGCACACTCTGAGACTGCTGAAAGTTCAGTGCTACCTGCTGTTCTTGGGAACAGCCTGTCAGGATGTTCTGCCCTTGGAGAAGTTGTGGAACCTATGTGTGATTACCCCTGGGAGGATGTTGGAAGCAACAGCCCATTTAGTCACTGCACCAGTGCTTTCTATAAATATATTTATAACCCTGGCTTGTCTGCCTCACTGTAGTCTCAGGGGCTTGTCTATTTCAGAGAAAGTCATAATGGGAACTGTAAACTGTTATGCTTGCCCTGTCCAGAAATTGTACAGAAACTTTTACAACCATGATTTCCCACCATTCCCTTTTTTCTCTGAAATGTTACTCACAAAGTAGTTCCATAAAGAATTTGAGATGTACGCAAGCTGCTTTATTGTCTACTCCTGCTACAGCTTGCAGTCTAGACAGCTGACTACAGTGTTCAGTTGTCATTGTCTAGGGGACATATTTCCAGTAATAATAATTATTATTAATATTTTGTCATACTAATTATGTCCCTTTGTGTTATACACAGTAGAATATCTCTTAAGAAATCCTCTGATTATAGAGAGAGGACATATTTCTTTGGAAATGTTTGGAAAAGGAGAGAGAACAAAAATCAAATATTTTATATCTGTGCAAATGATACTTTGTGAGGTTTCTACCTGATTTTAGAACCTGGCTCAATATTTATTGTCATACCAAATTTCTTTGGTTCACTTCATGACACTTTTGGCATGTACATAAAATAGTACTCTGTAAAAACCCTGAACTTTGCTAGCTTTTATGTAGTGTAAAATGTTCACATCATTTGTTTACTGAGTATCTCAATATTTCATGAACCTGCTGGAGGAGATACTGGTTGTGATGTAAAAATCAGCATTTGCCAACAGTTTTCATACAGTGATATCCAAACTATTGAACTTAGTTTACTACGCTAAGCTTTTTAGATGCTAGGTACCACCATATTATCAAAGCCCAACAATTTAAAGGCAACCATTGTAAGAACTGATCTTTCTCTTTTACTGAAATATTTAAATTTTAAAAAGGGGTAGAAGAACTCACTGGGAGATAATATTAAAGAGAAACAAACATTAATGTTTGCACGATCCATGCAGATCCTCACTTGAAATCCGAGATCCACTTATGTAAACAGTATGTGATGGTCTTTCAGTGGGAAAGGAAAAAAGAGATTTCATATGTCCTAATTAAATTCTGCAAGCCTGATTGTCTGTTACCTTTCTCTCCCTAATGTTCTCATACACTGTCCTTGAGAGAACCAAAGCCCCAATGAGTTGTTCAGATACTCCCTCCATTTACAAAGCTTAAGTCCTCCAAACAGAGAAAAGAAGAGAAGAGAAGAGAATGTGACTTAGGGCAGTGGTTCTCAAACTAGGGCCGCCGCTTGTTCAGGGAAAGCCCATGGTGGGCTGGGCTGGTTTGTTTACCTGCCGCGTCCACAGGTTTGGCCGATTGCAGCTCCCACAGGCCGCGGTTTGCCGCTCCAAGCCAATGGGGGCCGCAGGAAGCGGCGCGGACCGAGGGACGTGCTGGCCGCCCACAAGGGGCTTTCCCGGAACAAGCGGTGGCCCTAGTTTGAGAACCACTGACTTAGGGGATCACTCACTTGGCAGACTACCATTTTATGTACATTCAATCACCAGAAAGCACAGATGTGAGGAAAACATGAAGACAGTTTAGGTTTTCTGAGTCAGACATTGAATATGGGCTCATCCATTATGTTGTTAATATAACAGTTAAATAAAAGTATTTTACTGAAACCTGAGATTTCCTGCTTCTATGAGAATACTACATCTCACACAGATGAAATCGTAATTCCAGATATCACATAGCTGAGGTAGTACTCATAACAAACTTCATGCACAACCCACAGGATAAAACTTATTCATGCAGACATTCAATGAATAATATGTTCACTATAATTAGGGTTACCAGATAGTAACTGTGAAAAAAAAACAGGACAGGGTGTGGGGGGTAATAGGCGCCTGTATAGAAAAAGTCCCCCAAAACAGGATTGTCCCTTTAAAAATGGGACATCTGGTCACCCTAACCATAATAAACAGTTCAACAACACTCTAGTGATAAACCAAGAGGGAAAATGAATGTCTTTATTTTCCTTCATAAACAAAATGTCCTGGTTTTAAATTAAAGGCAACCTGTCTTCCTTTACTTTTACAAACAAAGCAAATGTATGAACACCTTATCAGTGATTTGATCCCATCAAGGACAGAATGGGAAGACTTTAGAGAAACTAAGAGAGATAGAAGTATTAATAGTTCAGGAAGCTACTTTCTTTTTATTAATAACTTTGTTTACTTGACTTTTTCTCCACAGTAGGAATTTTTAAAAATCTACTCCACTTTTATGAATGGCCATATTCTGGTGTGTTACATCAGTGCAAATACAGAGTAACTGCATTAGCTTTGGATTTACACTGGGGTTCAGTAACTGGGAACAGAATTTGATCTATTTCTTCCTGCATGCTAGACATTTTAGGCTAGATGTGGCTTACAGTCAGTCCTGGGGGAAGGGCATAGTACAGAGGAATTCGGCTGATATAACCAGAAGGCTCTTGGGGCATGATGCAACAATAGCTCCAATACTATGAGACAGAGTGCAGTGTGCACTCAAGGGCTGGTTGAAAAATTTCCATCAAAAGTGTTTTGACTGTGTTTGGGCTTTTGACTAAATAACATTTTTTATGAAAATTGTGTTTTATGAGGAAATTTTTTGACTTTTCATTAAAAAAAATCAAAATCCCTCAAACCAAAGTTGTTTTGGTCAAATCATTACAGACTTTTTTTTTCATTTTTTCTGCTAAAAAACCAGTTTTCTCCAGAATTTTTTTCTGACCAGCTCTGTTGGGCTTCCCCATCCCCACATGCTACTGGCCATCTCCAATGAAGATTACAGAGATTCTGTGAAGTCATTGTACCATCCTCATGGTACACCTTTTGGGGGGTAGCTAATGAATGAGGCAAACAAAGGCTGACCTCAACCATCCCTGGAAGACCTCTCTGAGAGGAACATTGTGGTAGGAGGAAGCCCTTTGTGTCCTCTCTCCACATATCTTCCCACCACAATGCGATCCTTTTTATTTCTCTCTGTCTGTCTTTATTTCTCTTCTAATAGTTTCTCTCTCTTTACACTTTTTGGTCCATGTTCCTTCAGAACTTACCTCTTCAAATCGGACTGTCTTCACCGCACCAAAATTTATGTTTATTCTTATTCTCTTATGGTTAAAATCATCAACAACCTCCTTTTCTTTTTAATTTCATTCATACTATTACCTTCAAGCAAATTAATCAGGATTTTCTTAAGTGGTAGCTGACTTACATATTAATAAATAAGGAAGAGATGCATGAACATATTGACCTAAGTATGTACTCTAGCTAGTGAAGTGAGGTTGACAGTAGTGCACAAAAATACAGCCATTCAAAATGGCTAATTAATAGGCCTGACCAGAAAAAAAATAATTTAGTTATGTGAAAGTTTTCAAGCTTTTGAAATTTGGTTCCATTCCAATGCAAAAAGTTTTGGTTTCAATTAATTGGCATTTTCTGACCAAAGCTGTTTCATCAAAAAATTCCCAACCAGCTCTTGGTACTAATTAATTCATTTGAAAAATCATTCATTTCTGAAAGTTCATAAAATCCTTACTCTCACTGGGGAGAAATGGGTGAATTGGATGGGAGGGAGCAGGATTCATAGCCAATCTTCTTTCTGCAGTGACACACTAGATGCAGCAAACTGAAACATCATTATGAATGGTTTAAAGTGCATAACAAGTGGATCTGGGAAAGATGTGTCTTCTGAGGCACCATCCCTGGACCTCCCAGTGTGGCTCCTTTGAATTCCTATAAATCACATAATCTACACCAAAGGCTGGAAATCTCTGCAGCATATAAACCAGCTGTGCTTTCTCAATTGCTGAAATATGAAGGAAGAGATCCAAATTTATCTTTGCCCTACTGAAATTTTGCTCTCTCCTTTGTCTGTTACAAATTAAATTCATAGACTCAGTATCTCCCTCAGCGATCAACTTTCATTATTAATAACTGACTCATTTTCACTTGCTAAAGTAGGAGCTTCAGACTATGTTAAGGTAACAATCATTCAAACAGGTGAACATTAAGAGACTTTTCCCCTAATCAGTCTCTAAGCATTGCCACCACACACATACATACACACACGCACCTGCGACAGAGCATGTAAAGCCATGATGTATTGAGCTGAACTTTCATTCAGCTTTTGCTTACATTGCTGAACACTGATCTACAGCAAAAAAATTAACTCTGAATGAATAGGATTTCTCCTGTTGTAACAGAGGTCTGTATAATGTTTCCCTTCCCACCCATATCCTTTAAGAACATAAGAATGGACATACTGGGTCAGACTAAAGGTCCATCTAACCCATTATCCTATCTTCCAACAATGGCCAATGCAGGTGCCTCAGAGGGAATGAACAGAACAGATAATCACCAGTGATCCACCCACTGTCACCCATTCCTAACTTCTGGCAAACAAAGGCTAGAGACACTATTCCGGCCCATCCTGGCTAATAGCTATTGATGGACCTATTCTCCATTAATTTATCTAGTTCTTTTTTTGAACCCTGTTATAGTCTTGGCTTTCACAACATCATCTGGCAAAGAGTTCCACAGGTTGACTGTGCATTGTGTGAAGAAATACTTCCTTTTGTTTGTTTTAAACCTGTTGCCTATTCATTTCATTTGGTGACCCCTAGTTCTTGTGTTATGAGGAGTAAATAACACTTCCTTATTTACTTTCTCCACATCAGTCATAATTTTATAGACATCTATCATATCTCCTTTTAGTCATCTCTTTTCCAAGCTGAAAAGTCCCAGTCTTATTAATCTCTTCTAATATGGTAGCTGTTACACTTCCCTAATCATCTTTGGTACCCTTTTCTGAATCTTTTCCAATTCCAATATATCTTTTTAGAGATGGGGCGACCACATCTGCATGCAGTATTCAAGATATGCACATGCCATGGATTTATATAGAGGCAACATGATATTTTCTGTCTTCTTATCTATCCCTTTCCTAATGATCCCAAACATTCTGTTAGCTTTTCAGACTGCTGCTGCACATTAAGTGGATGTTTTCAGAGAACTATCCAAAATGACTCCAAGATCTCTTTCTTGATCAATAACAGCTATTTTAGACCCCATCATTTTGTATGTGTAGTTGGGATTATATTTTCCAATGTGTATTACTTTGAATTTATCAACATTGAATTTCATCTGCCATGTTGTTGCCCAGTCACCCACTTTTGTGAGATCCCTTTGTAACTCTTTGCAGACTGCTTTGCATTTAACTATCTTGAGTAGTTTTATATCATTTGCAAATTTTGCCATCTCACTGTTTACCCCCTTTTCCTGATCATTTATGAATATGTGGAGCAGTATTGCTCCCAGTACAGACCTCTGGGGGACACCACTATTTACCTATTTCTATTCTGAAAACTGACCCGTTGTTTCCTAACTTTTAACCAGTTTCTTTGAATCCCTCCACTGGTACTCCTTACACTATATCAGTTTTCTTGGCCTCACTACCTTCAGGGAATCTTGTAACTTTGACTCAGAAATCAGCCATTATTTAATGAGGGACAGCTGTGGAAAGTGAATGAGAGGCACCAGTGGAAAGTTAATATTTGTATATTTTACAACTAAACTAAAAGAAATATCAAATGAATGCATGTATATAAAATTGTGTATATTTGCTTATTTCCCTCCCTCCACCCCTCACCCCTTATATTCATCATTTTAGACCACAAGCGGTTCAGGGTAGGGGATGTGCCAACTTCTATGTTGCTAGAGCACAAGGGAGTCTTGATCATCATTGGAACCTTGAGGGTTCTCTCATAATACAACTATTAAATAATAATTGATAATGGTAATAGCGTATCACACGTGTTGCCACCTACAAACCAGAGAGCACCTGAATATAACACATCTGTTGTATTACAATAGAACCTCAGAGTTATAAACACCTTAGGAATGGAGGTTGTTCGTATCTCTGAAATGTTTGTGACTCGTAACAAAATATCATGGTTGTTCTTTCAGAAGTTTGCAACCGAACATTAACTTAATACAGCTTTGAAACTTTACTATGCAGAAGGAAAATTCTGCTTTCTCTTTATTTTTAGTGGTTTACATTTAACATAGTACTGTACCCTATTTATTTATTTTTTTCTTTGCTGCTGCCTGATTCCAAATTAGGTGTGTGGATGACTGGTCTAGCATTCACATCTCTGACATTCGTAACTCTGAGGTTCTACTGTACTTCATTTGTAGGAAAACAGGAATCATCTTATTGAATAAAAAAGTAATGGTCTAGTCTGGAAACTTGTCTCAAAGGTATACAGTACAGCTGCTTCCAAGAAAGGTTTCACCTTCCCAGTAATGGACAATTTTATAACAACATAAGGGAAATGAATACGTAACACAATACATCTACTGGTAGGCTTATGTTGCAAATTATTGAGGTTCAGATACCTCTTATAAATAGTTAACCTAACTAGTGAAAATGTGGATGATCTTCTTATGATCAATCTACATGTCTTTTCTGAGTCCTGCTAAAGTCTTGGCCTCAGTAGTCTCTCCTGGCAGTGAGTTTTACAGGATAATTATGCATTTTGTGGATGAGTGTTTTCTTTGATCAATGTTAAATTTGCTACCTTTTCATGATATTGTTTCTCTTCCTGTCTCTCTATTATGAGTAAGGGGACATAGGAGCATAAAGTTTAGCTTCCGTATATTGTGCCATCTATTGTTTTGTATCTCTTCCTATTCACAAATTATAAAACCAGAAGGACTCAGATTATAAAACCATTGTGATCATCTAGTCTGACCTTCTGTATAACACAAGCCATAGGACTTCCGTGACTTAATTTCCATTTGAACTACAATATATCTTTTATAAAAACATCCAATCTTGATTTAAAATTTGCCAGTGATAGAGATACCATCTCTTCTCTAAATTAAATAGTCCATAGTCAGCTATGGATTATAACTGGGGAACCAGTTATTTCAAGAGATTGCTGTGGTTCAAAATCAAAGCAGAATTTGGCTCAGTAATCCTGATGAAGTATTCTTTCAGTTTCCCTATTCTTTCTCTTTCTGATATATCCTTTTAGAGATAGAATGTATACAACTGAACTCAATTCAAGGTGAGCTCATATATCAATGTATAGAATGGCCTTATAGAGAATAGTTTTGAAAATTCTCTCCTCTCCTGTATTCAGCCTAACAAATTATTGTTATTTTTTTAAAAATTATTACAGAGCATTGAGCAAAGGTTTTCACTGAGCTGTTTACAATGACACCCAGGACTTTTCTTAAGTGGTTACATTTAATTTAGATACCACCAATGTATTGTGAGTAGTTTCAATTGTTCCTTCCAATGTGCCTTACCTTGCAGTTGTATGAGTTTCCTTGCCTATTATGTCAGCAAAATGCCTAGCTTTGTTGGGCTCTTCTGAGGTACTTCTCAGTCCTTTGTAGGCTAGAGTAACCCTCAATGATTTTCAGCCATTTGAATTTTTTTTCCCCTCACAGTTCACCTCTCCTGTTCCAGATCATGTATAAATATCTTAAATAATACAAGCCCAAGTACAGGAAGCAATAGTGAATGCTCACACAATGGCTAATGCAGGCAGACAACCCAGATTCCCAAAAAGCTTCAGGGTTTGTGTGTCTAGAAATCAAAGGGGTTTTTGGGGGGGAGAGGGGGGGATTTTTTTTTTTAAAGTTACAACTTGCCCCAGAAATGTGACATGTCTTCAGTCTGTGTGACAGGGTACAGAAACATTGTGATCCTTGGCAAATGAAGAGTTCAGACTGGTAGTTCAGGATGAAGCCATAAAAACAACTGATTCAGGAACAGGAAGTGAGACACTGACTGAGAGAACTTTGTTTTCTGAACCCAGGGCAATGGGTCTGGGCAAGAAACGATGAGTTGAGGAATATTTGTGTGTTGTATTTTGAGGTTCATCATCTGTTTCTGTGACCAAGAGATAAAATTCCTGCTGGAAAAGAGGATCTCACTGATTTACCCTATGTTCTTGTGCTGAATTGCTTCACTAGTTTACAGTATATTACTTTTTAGGCAACGTTCTGCTTGGTAGTGACCAGGTTATAACAATTCTGAAAGCACTGATTCCTCACTCATCCTTCTCTGCTCCTTAGGCCCTTTTCAGGGCTTAGGGTGACCTGGCAATTTATGAGGGAAAGTAGAGGATTATAAATTAAAGTTGTTATAAATGATTGGCCTACCCGCATGGCAGCATGAAAAAGCTGATTGAGTGCTGGAAGCTGTAAGGATCAGACACCAAACTTCAGTGTGAATGCTAGATGCTCTAAACTAGAGATAATTCATACTGTATTAAAAGAAATGGAAAAACAATAAGAAATTTGTGCTAAAGCCAGTCAGATGGCCCAGTATAAACCAAGTACAATTTGTGCAAAATTAATCTGATGAGATCTGCATTTTAAAATGACCTAGTAAGGTGAGGAGACACTCAGATATTACCCTGCCCTTTCAGGAAGGAGGAGTGTAGTTTAAAAACAGAAGCTTAACTTAAACATAAGAGTGGCTCAGAGAAAGGAAGAATCCTGATTTGGGGAAGAGAAGAAAAGAAACTAAAGTGAGTCAGGCTGCAGAAGTATAGAATGATCTTTTACATGTGATTTAAGAAGAGTGTATCAGATCATGCATGTTTCCAGCAATCATACAATGACATACAACAGACAGGTATGGCCCAGTAACAGATTAGAGGGGCTTAATACCTTAAGCATCATGGACTCAATACGTCTCTCTATTTTGCACTGTTGTAAACTGGATGCAAATGAGAGGAAGACCCAACCTGATGTTTAATATATTGGTGTTAATTGGGTTTCTGTTGGCCAATATTGTATTTCTCATTGCACAATGTAATATTTCTGATTTGTGCTGTGAATGCTTTTTCTTTCTCACTTTGGTTCAGTCCCAGCTTCATGTCTTATGCCACATATAACAGGGTAGCTTTCCTGTGAGCTGGAGTGCCTGGAGCTAAATCAGCCCTGATTACAGACGTAGGTTAAATCAGTTGATCCCAGGGTAAAAGGCTGCAGGAAGCTGTAGGGAGGGCAGTTCCTGCAGTGAAGGAATTGTAAAGTGAATCTGCAGGGAGAGTGGCCAGCTTGAGCCTGAGTGGAAAATTGTTTTTATGTTTGAGAACTTCGTTAACTTCATTTAGCTTTAATTTAAGCCCTGAGAAGGGCTGTGACTGAAAGAGACTGTGGATTTTATTTAAGGAGCCCTAGTCAAGGGGAAAAGAGGGGCAGGGTCCAACAGAGGCACCCTGGCCATGAGGGGACACTTGGGTGGCAGGCTGGCACCGTTGCACCTGGAATGACCAAACCAAGTAATTTATGACAAACTCCCTCCCTCACAGAAGTGAAATAGAGCTTAGGTTTGCTCTGTAATGCTTGTCTTGTTTGCAATTTCTGCACATGTTCCTTTCTGATGTTGGAAGGTGTGGGAATTAGCCATTAGTCACTAATCACTTTCCTTTTCTGCCTCGATTCCCTTTCCCTCCCTTTGTCTTCTCTATATAGATTGTAAGCTCTCTGGGACAGAGACCTGTCTCTTACTATGGGATTTTTAAAGCTCCAAGTACTGATGAGTTTCCTCTCTTTCCTGTAGACTCTAGGCATTACTACAACATATACACTACTAATAACAAACCATGCTACACACCTATCAAATATGGTTACAACTTTTATTGTGTAGTTGGATCCTCTTTATGTTGATCATATAATTAATGTACCTTAATTTGTATACAATAAGGTGGAGTTAAGATTGAATGTACTATTATCTTAACTTAGGGTTTGAGGGTTTTTTTTTCAGTGGATATATTTATATATTTATTTTAATTGGGATTTTTCTAGACTGGAATACTAATACTTTTTTCATAACAATAAAGAGAATATTGGACAAGGTTTATACAAAGAATCTCCAGCCAATATAGGAAAATAATAATGGGCATGCTTTTATAATATATTAAATGTTTGCATCCATAAACAGAACGTCTCCATAATTGCCATATGTTTTTTCAGAACTGCTAACATTTTAACTGCTGAATTTTCAAGAGTTGAATAACTGTCTAAAGAACTGTCTTAGGCAATACTCTTTTTTTAAAAATAGGAAAACACATGAGAAGCAATGTTTTGCTATTACAAATATATGTATATTGTCCTTTTTTCATCTAATTAACAATACAGTTTGAGTCCTACAGTATATTTAAAGGTGTGTGCACATGGGAAGTAGTGACTTAAGAACACTTTCCATGTTTATTTTCCCTCATCGAATTCCACATCAAATTAGCTTCATTTACAAGGTTTTTTTTTTTAAATCCTGACTGCCCATGTAACCTCAGTCTAGTATCTGAAAGTCAAGCTGTATTTTTCTGCTTCCTACATCACCAGCAAGATTAAACAATGTAGGAATCATAGCTGGTGGTTTTGCTGATGCTTAAAACTGAACTGAGCCAAACTTGCTCTTCTGTTCTGCAATGCCAAAGGCAGTACAACTTATTGGTCAGTAACCTACATAGATACTGTACAGTAGATGCTGTGAAAAATACACAGAGAGTAGATACAATGTTGTAACAAAAGATCAATTTTAGATTCCTGTTTCTGACTGTAACCACATTGTAGGCAGTGATCACATTTTTTTAAAAGTATCTGAAATCTGCTTTTAATAAACATACATCATTTTTAAGAATAAACAAGATCTGGAATTCAAAAGTACTGCTAAGAAACTGGGGTTTATTTTCAGATCTTGGGAGACATGCCAGTCCTCACTTACAAACAGCCCCCCAACCTGAAGCAAATACTCACCAGCAATCACACACCACACAACAAAAACACTAACCCAGGAACCTATCCTTGCAACAAAACCCACATGTCTATTCAAGGGACACCATTATAGGACCTAATCACATCAGCTACATCATCAGGGGCTCGTTCACCTGCACATCTACCAATGTGATATATGCCATCATGTGCCAGCAATTCCCCTCTGCCATGTACATTGGCCAAACTGGACAGTCTCTATGCAAAAGAATAAATGGACACAAATCAGATGTCAAGAATTATAACATTCAAAAGCCAGTTGGAGAACACTTCAACCTCCCTGGACACTCAATTAGAGACCTAAAAGGTGCAATTCTTCCACAAAAAAAACTTCAAAAACAGACTTCAGACGAGAAACTGCAGAACCAGAATTAATTTGCAAACTGGACACCATTAAATTAGGCTTGCATAAAGACTGGGAGTGGAGGGTCATTACACAAATTAAAAAACTATTTCCCCATGCAATTTTTTCTCCTACTGTTACTCACAGCTTCTTCTCAACCGTTTGAAATGGGCCATCCTGATTATCACTACAAAATTTTTTTTTTCTCCTGCTGATAATAGCTCACCTTAATTGATTAGTCTCATTAGAGTTGATATGGCAACCCCCATTTTTTCATGTTCTCGGTATATATATATATATATATTCCTACTGTATTTTCCACTGCATGCATCTGATGAAGTGGGTTTTAGCCCACGAAAGCTTATGCCCAAATAAACTTGTTAGTCTCTAAGGTACCACAAGTACTTCTTGTTCTTTTTCCTGGTTTAGTTACACAACATAGGTTAGAAAAGGGCAGGGGAAAAATCTGGCCACATTTAAGTCAATGGGAGTTTTGCCATTGACATCAGTGGGGCCAGAATTTTACCTTACGTATTTAAGTGCTACTGTTAAAAATCTTATTTTAGAATGTAAGCCTATGAAATTACATTTAAGTACATCTGATGGAATAGGCAACACACACACACAGTTAAAATACCTGATCCCTTAGGCAATTTTTTCAATTCTTCTTTTTTGTTTAGCTAATAGTATTTGGTATTGTTAGAAACACATGAGAACCCCCATCAGCCAGGTGTAGGTAAAGTGAGGGAGTGTTTAGAAAAGAAAAAAATGTGTTTACAGATATGTGTTGATTTTAGTGATATAAAGTCTGACTCCTGCAATGGGAGAGGTTACATGCTTTGTTATCTACAGTTAGGGTGCTGCACAGACAACAGTGCCATAAGATTTCACCACACCGCCCCACCCATTTGCCTTAACCCCCAATTAGAGGGACCACCTCTAGGGATGAGAGGATAGTTTAGTCTCCATGCTCATTATGCCCATGACTTCTTCATTGGCACTGTGAAGAAGAGGGCTAAGATCCTAGTGGGGTCCTTTATTTTGTGGATTCCTGTCCAGTAGGAATAGGACTGCGCCCTCCAACTCATTTCACGTAGTGCCATAACAAGGGCGAGGCGAGTGAGGCACATGCCTCGGGCGCACAAAGCGGAGGGGCACAGCTCTACCGCAATCGGCGGCTCTTCGGCGGCAGCTCTACCGCCACCACTTATTCAGTGGCAATTCGGCAGCGGGTCCCTGAGTCCCTGTTGGAGGGAAGGACCTGCTGCCAAATTGCCGCCACCGCTTCATTCATTCTTTGGCCGCAATTCAGCGGCAGATCCCTGAGTCCCTCTCAGAGAAAAGAACCCACCACCGAATTGCTGCTGAAGAATGAAAGAAGCAGTGGTGGCAATTTGGCAGCAGGTCCTTCCCTCTGACAGGGACTCAGGGACCCACGTCAAATTGACGCCGAAGAGCCTGAAGCCGGCCCTTGCCTCGGGTGCAAAAATTCCTTGTTACAGCTCTGATTTCACGTAGTCCACCACACAGGTATCAGACACAACTTTACTACAGGAACTAGTGCTGTAGAGATGAAAACCTTTGCAACCCATTACTAAATCCCTGAGCCATCCAGCCCCATTAATCAGTTTGTAAGAAAGATGCCTTTCCTTGGGTAGAAGGACACTTAGTTAGCTTCTGATCATTGACTAGCCCAGGGAACGATTGCTTTAAAAAGTAATTCCCTTGCCTAATTGTTTATGATTTGTGTCACTACACACAGCTGTGATTTCCTGTCCTCAGCTTAAGGGGAACCAGCCTATTGGGGCAGCTGCGAGCATATTATGCTTCTATGCAAAAGACCAAAATCAAGAAAAAAGATTTGAAACCTCGGGCCTCAAGCTGGCAGAAGCAGAGTACATCACTCAGGTAAACTGTTTAGTGCCTACAGGGAGAATGTTGGCTGAAGTGTACTTACTTCAGTCCCTGCCAACAAATTTATACCAATAACTGTAACAGAAAAGAAAAAGGAGTGAAAGTCATTGTGCTCAGTTTGGAGGAAATTGTGAGCTTTTGTTTACTTTTTCTGGATCTAATTCTCCTATCACCTAACCCTCCATTAGTACAGAAAATAGTATAAAATTATCGAGATATAACTAATACATAATAGAAAGACACATAACACAGAAAGAAATTAACCTACCCATTTGGCTCCTGGTTCCTGGATCATATCAGTATGTATTTAATATGAATTTATTTTAGAAATGTCTCTTTGCGTGCAGCAATTTCCTGAAGCATAAAATCATTAAAGTATATAGTGTTGGCTGAAATATTGACTGTGTAAAAAATAATAATTCTGGAAAAAAGAAAAAAAACATTCTGACACACTATTCTGAATTTCAGTCAGCACAATCATAATAGCTGAATCTTAGTTTCCTGGTATCAGTTAGTCAGTCACTCATTGGAACCTTACTTAAATAAATAAATTAATTTTTAAAAGCATATGTTATGTATAAACAGCTTTACGGTCATGGCTAGAAGAAGTTGTGAAAATAGATTCTGCTCTTGACCAACTAATTCATCAAGAAACCAGTTGCCCAAGGAAATTCCTTTTAAATAAATAATTATGTTCTGTGAAAAGGATCTCACAAAACTGGGTGACTGGAAAATAAAATGTCAGGTGAAATTCAATGTTGATAAATGCAAAGTAATGCACTTTGGAAAACATAATCCCAACTATACATATAAAATAGTGGGATCTAAATTAGCTGTTACCACTCAATAAAGAGATTTTGGAGTCATTGTTGATAGTTCTCTGAAAACATCTGCTCAATGTGATGTGGCAGCCAAAAAAGCTAACAGAATATTAGGAACCATTAGGAAAGGGATAGATAATAAGACAGTAAATATCAAAATGCCACTATATAAATCCATGGTATACCCACACCTTGAATACTGCATGCAGTTCTGGTTGTCCCGTTTCAAAAAAGATATATTAGAATTAGAAAAGGTACAGATAAGGGCAACAAAGATGATGAAGGGTATGGAACAGCTTCCATCTGAGGAGAGATTTAAAAAAGACTGGGACTTTTCAGCTTAGAAAAGAGCCAAGTAAGGTGGGATATGATAGAGGCCTATAAAATCATGAATCATGTGGATAAAGTGAATATGTGAATAAGTGTTATTTACTCCTTCACATAACACAAGAACCAGGAGTCACCCGATGAAATTAATAGGCAATAGGTTTAAAACAAACACAAGGAAGTACTTCTCACAATGCACAGTTAGCCTGTGGAACTTGTTGCCAGGGGATGTTGTGAAGGCTAAAACTATAATAGGGTTCAAAAAAGAACTGGATAAATTCCTGGAGGATAGGTCCATTAACAGCTATTAGCCAAGATGGTCAAGGATACAACTCTGTACTTTGGGGGTCCCTAGCCTCTGACTGCCAGAGGCTGGGAGTGGATGAAAGGGGATGTATCACTAGATAATTGCCCTGTTCTGTTCATTCCCTCTGAAGCACCTGGCATTGTCCTCTGTCAAAAGACAGGATACTGGGATAGATGGACCACAGGTCTGACCCCGTATGTCCATTTTTATGCCTAAATATTGGAGAACTGCCTAAACAATGATATCCATAGTAATTTATTATCTTCAGTACTAGCTAGGGCCATGAAATGGAGTTTCAACCCCAGCATTAGCTCTTAAGCTTGAGGTACATTGTTCTCTTGAGGACTGGTGAAGCTTCTGGGGCTTGATCCAGACTCCTTTAAAGTCAATGCAAATATTTCCATTGACTTCAGTGGGCTTTGGATCACACTTCTGAAGAACCTACATTTATACAGCAAACAGGTACATAGCCTTCCTCTTGGCATTATCTGAATTAATCACAATATGATCTAAATTAATCATTTTGTCAGAAAGTTGTATTCCTGCAGTGTTCTGTCCCACTGCCTTTTCTAATAAGCATTCCCTTTTTCAAGCTATCTGATACCACGATCAATTTAGCTTTTGTGAGGTTTGGGTAATTCTTTTTACTAGTGCACATTTATATTCAAGTGAAAATAATATGTTATTTCTCACTACTAACTTATTAACATAAAAAGAAATTCTTCTTTTTGTGGGTCTCTTGACTGAACAATACCTGATTTGGTGCTTCCTAAATTTCTTATAGCAATTTTTTTCCCTTCTGAGGAACCCTCTCCTCCCCTGAAGACACATATGGAACAAAAATTGTGCCTGACATAGTCTAATGATGGGGCAGAGTATGTTGCCTTACAAGTGCATGGAGCTCAAGAATCTGCTCTCTTTAACCCTTCAGATTTCAGGAACTTCACACTTTTGAAGATAACTTAGAAGATCATAATGTAGCTCAGGGGTGGCAAACTACAGCCCACGTGCTGGATCAAACCCACCAGCCATTTTAATCCAGCTCTTGAGCTCCTGCTGGGGAGCAGTGTCTGGCGCTTGACCCACTCCAGAGCTCCAGCCAGGGAGCAGGTTCGGGGGCTGCTCCGTGTGGCTCCCAGAAGCAGTGGCATGTCCCCCTCTGGCTCCTATGCATAGGGGCACCCCGGGGGCTTCACTCCACATGCTGCCCCCGTCCCAAGTGCCACCCACATTGGCCAGGAACCGTGGCCAAGGGGAGCTGCAGGGGCGGCACCTGCAGACAGGGCAGCATGCAACCAAGCCACCTGGCTGTGCCTCCACAGGAGAAGCCGGAGTGGGGACATGCTGCTGCTTCTGGTAGCCACTTGAGGTAAGTGCCACCTAGAGCCTGCACCCCTGAGCCACCTCCCATGTTCCCCCACGCCCTGCCCCAGCCCTGATCCACCTCCTCGGTCCCAGCCTGGAGCACCCTCCTGCACCTCAAAACCCTCATCCCCAGCCTCACCCCAGAGCCTGTACCCCCAGTTGGAGCCCTCACCGCCCCCCCAGAGCCCTCACCCCCTGCCCCAGCCCTGATCTCCCTTCCACCCTCCAACCCCTAGGTCCCAGCCCGGAGCACCCTCCTGCACCCCTCTGCACCCCAAACACCTCATCCTGAGCCCCATCCTAGAACCTGCACCCACATCTGGAGCCCTCCCGCTCCCCACCCCTCCACCCCAACCCACTGCCCCCTCCCGGAGCCCCTCCTTCACCCTGAACTCCTCATTTCTGGCCCCACTCTGGAGCCCACACCTCCAGCCAGAGCCCTCAGCCCCTCCTGCACCCCAGCCCCAATTTTGTGAGCATCCATGGCCCGCCATACAATTTCTATACCCAGTTGTGGCCCTCTGGCCAAAGAGTTTTACCAACGCTGATGTAGCTGGATCCTGACCCATGGAGAACTTTGAAGATCAGGGTTAAGACCAAAAAAATCAGATGTGTCAACAAAAACATTTTGCAAATTCATGCTGATTTGTCCAAAATGTTTCAGCTAAAAATACACAAAAGTTAAAAAAAAAACCCACCACCACCACCAACAAAAACACAGTTCTTAAAAGAAACATTTTGACTTATTTAATCTCAAACAATTTTTTGTTTAGAAATGTCCTTCAATTGTATTAAATAGTTCAACCCCAAATGAATTTTTTTAAACTTTTCAGTTCACTGAAAATATTAAAGTTTTATTTTGTTATACTGACCTGAAACTATTCTGTAGACTTTTTTCAGAACTGCCAGTGACCACCCAGTGATTCACAAAGCCCTAGTCATAGCACCACAGTAAATGCCACCACAGTGGCTTGCCTCATTGTAGCGGTGGACAGCTGCTTTCTGCTTCCACCTGGAGACACATTTCGGACAGCCAGAGTGACAAGGAGCCAGTATGGAGGTGACAAATGTGTAGCTCACTGAGGCCAGATCCTTATCCAGGAAGGGGACAGTCTATTAGGCATCAGCAGATTGAAAATGATTGATTTCACCACTGATGCTACCTGAGTGTCTAGGGACAGGTTGGCTCCCTAGATCTTACACCACACTATTTTGAATCATTTCTACTCTTAGGGTTGTATTTTCTTGCTTGGATAGCCTCATCTTTTCATCTGCATGTTATACTTCATTCTTCTCTACAGGCATCTTTCTCTTGCTCTCAAAATGCAAACACCTTTGAATATTTTGCCATTGTCAAGAAATAGACACGTAAAAATGCTTTTGTCAAAGGTCTAAGCAGTGCACAGCATATTTTAACAGTTTACAAGCTACACATAAGGTCAGGAACCATGTCACTCTCAGTGACTACTGATGACACCTATTAATTAAATTTCACAACAGTAGAACAAAATGTGACTTTAAAGGACAGCCATTGAATCAGCTGCCTAACAATAGAACTCTTCTGTGGCACTTGTTGATGCACTTAGCAAATAATCAGTTGAAAGGTATTATTCCTTTTAAATGAATAGCTTATTGACACTCTGTGCTTTCATTCAAGGCAGATAACCATTCTTTGATCATTCTTTACTAGGTGCTGTTAACTGTTTAAGCATAAGCTGTGTATGGAAATTTGCCTATCTAGCTCTCAGACATGTAAATGGGTGGGCAGAACAGGAATCATTCCTCTACTGGGTGGGTTGCTTTAAGATATTCATGGGGTAGGAATGTTACAGTAACAAAGGGTGGCTGGACTGTAGGGCAGAGGAGAGATCATACAGTCAAAAGTACCTGATAAATTCATTTAGCACATGGCTTTGCCATTTGTGTCATATGGATATCACCTCCACAGGTATGTTTTCCAAATACCAGGCAGTTCCATTTTCCAGCACTTTCATTAATAACTTACTGACCAAACATACGTTTGTAGTGAGTATTGCCAAATAGTTACTAGTCCTCAAATCTCTGTACATCCATTTTGCATTGTGAAGTGGGCAGCTCAGCACTGTTATTTTTATTTTGTCTGGACCTGAGGTTACGATTCTTTAGTCAATTTATACCCAGTATAGAAGTATTTCTGCTAGATCATTTTAACTGAGGTTTTAAATTCAGTTTTAAATTTAGTTGTCCCTATTGTGCTCTGCAATGCTTCCCTAAATTTTTTCATTGTCTTGAAGGCTTCTAGCCTAAATTAAATCATCATCTATTAGAGTTGTAACACTTTATAATCCCTCAGATCTGTGCAGTTACTCTTTAAGATATCTCAGGAGTAGAAATATTATCAAATGGCATTTGCTTAAGATTATAATATCTGAAAAGTGTATTTCAAATCACTATCTTAGGGCTTAATTAATCTAATTCTACTTGCCAGACTGTGTGTCCTATATCTAATACTGAGAATATATTTGTTTCTAAGATCTCTGTCCTGCAACATTGAAGTCAATGGGTGTTTTGCAACTAAATTGAATGGGAGGAAGAAGATCGTATCACGACCACCTTATACCTTTATCAAGAGGGTCAATTCGTACTTTATTGGCCTTTTCAATCATAACAAGAGAATAAGCCTTGTCTGTATGTGGTTCTTCCTTTTCAGTAACTTACTCTACCTTTCAGAACATTTTTTCCCCTTTTCCCCTGGATGGATGGATCATTAGATTTGATGATCCATCTATTGTATGGTGGCATTCACCTTATTTATTATTTTATTTTATTATTGTAGCACTAAGAGCCTTTGTCATGGACCAGAACCCCATTATGCTAGGCACTATACAAAGATTTTTTTTAAAAGTCCCTGTCCCAAAGAGATTACAATCTAAGTAAGATAAGAGACAAAAGATAGATACAATCAGAGACCATATTGGTCAGCATGATAGGCAGTATTCTGAGGACACCAGTAGCCTAGTGATTGTCAAGTTTTTCATTGGCATCACAGCAAGAGAGAATTTTAAGGAGGGATTTGAAGGAGAACAATGAAGTGACTTTGTGGATGGATTTTTACAAGGAGCTTCTCTCAAACATGAGTGGCAGAATGGGAGAAAGCAGGAAGGTCTTTTTATGAAACCATAATTAGTAGTGAGCGATGGGGGCTGGCATCTTTCCTGACAAACCAGGTTTTGGAAGTTATGTGAGAATTTCCCCAGCATCTTGGCTGTATTTCCTGCATGTGATTTGGAGGAATTTACAGCAAACTTTCCCAAACAAACAAATCCCAGGGAAGAGTATCAGTACTAACATCTGCATTTTTTATTTGGGAATCTTAGTAGTACTGTTTTTTAGAACATGTTACCTTTCACTGGTATTTTATGTCCCCAGTAGGATATAAGCTTTGCTTTAGATTTTAATAGTTTCCTTAGCTATTGTATTAAATATTATTACAAGGAAAATATATATTTCCTTCCCCCCCCCCTTCTTTATAAACACTTAATTAATATTTAGCTATATTTGCTAGTTAGAAGTATCTGGCTTTGCTTTCACTGTTCCTAAAAGACCTCTGCATCATTGCTATGAGATTCTTTAAACACTAAGATATTGTTGGCTTTCAGTAGCTGTGGGACATTTTTTCAAAACACTGTTTTCCTATTGCATATGTGACATTCATCCAAATGTTGGGGATTTTTGACTCATGTTCTCAGTCACAGTTTTTCCTGTCAGGGGCTTTTCTTTCTTTCTTTCTTTCTTTCTTTCTTTCTTTCTTTCTTTCTTTCTTTCTTTCTTTCTTTCTTCTAGTTTTCTCTTGTTGAAATGGTGCATTGTGGATTAGCTGTGGTGGGTCATGGGAACCTGAATAGGAATTTCACTGATATCACTGGATCCACAATTTTTTATGGCCCAGGTTTAGGTGAACACATCTTTTTTTCCATGCTCTGCACCATACACAGGCCTACTCCAAAGCCCATTGCGGTCAGTGAGAATTCTTCCACTGACTTCAGTGGGTTTGGATTGGGCCCTCAAATCATTTTGCTTGTAGTAAAGAGTTACATACTTCTAAGTCCTTGATTCAGCAAGGTATTTAAATCTGTGATTAACTGTAAGAGCATGAACAGTTTCACTGATTTTACTAGACTACTCACATGGTTAACGTTAGACATGTTCAAGGATCTTGCTTCCTTGGGCCTAAACCAGTCATAGTCATCTGATGATACCTATTATCTCTGATTATTTATTAAAACAAACATATCTGAGTGTTAATATGCATTGTTAACTTGCTTCACATACAGAAAAAAACAAAAACATCACCTCCTTTTTGCATCAGTGAGTAGAGCACATATAGATTCCTTTATTTTCGAACCAGACATGAAGTATGTGTATCTGAAAGCTTTAAGGCAAAGATTGTGATGCCAAGCTATTTTTATTAGCTCCCTTTTGTTTTTTTGACTAATCAGTTGAATATCATGTTGATAGTACTGATGCAAAGTATACTGCAACCCTCACCTCCTATGTAAAATGTATAGTATTGAAGCAAAATAAATATTTGGTAACAGTTTAGCAGACCGTGTAAGGCATCCTATTTCCATTGAAATATGATTGATGATATTGATATTTTTAATCTTGCTGAAGATCTCCAAAAGAAATAGACATAAATTTTGCTGAACAAACTACACCAATTATTTGGTTGTCCATAGCTGACAAATTATTTATTTTTTTCTTAGTACAATATGATGGCCAGTAAAATATAATAGTGACTGGGACTATAATCAAAAGGTATTTCTGTAAATCACTCAATGACAATCTGGGGCAATTTTCAGTTACTCTCAGGACAGATTTTTCCAACTGACTAGACAGAAAGTGGTAAGAAAGATTTAAGAAATGCCTTGTAAGTGCTGAGCTCAGAACTTAGCATCAAATATCATCAATCTGTATCCTACTGAGACCAAAAGCTTTACAAAATAGCTATATTGAACCCACATAAGCATTCAATTATAGAATTATACATTGGTTAGTTTGATGTCTTGGGATTTCTGAACTGAGGTACTATCAATGGTCTCTGGCTTCGACCATACTTGCAAGAAACATCTGCTTGATTAGATAGTGACTGATCACTAGGAACTAGATTTCCCCACCCCTGCCCCCTCCTACCCCCTTTTCTCTTGAAGGCACTACTAAACTATTTCATTGGGTTACAAGCAGGGAAGAACTCCTACAATCAGGATCTCTGAATGGTATTACCATAAAAAGAGCTGTCAGACTGACATGTATTTACTTTCTCTAGTCAATGGAGCACAAAATACTAGATGAGAAAACGCAAAGAATCCTGTGGCACCTTATAGACTAACAGACGTTTTGCAGCATGAGCTTTCGTGGGTGAATACCCACTTCTTCGGATGCAAGCAGTGGAAATTTCCAGGGGCAGGTGTATATATAAGCAAGCAAGAAGCAAGCTAGAGATAACGAGGTATGATCAATCATTGATCCTCCCTGATTGATCATACCTCGTTATCTCTAGCTTGCTTCTTGCTTGCTTATATATACACCTGCCCCTGGAAATTTCCACTGCTTGCATCCGAAGAAGTGGGTATTCACCCACGAAAGCTCATGCTGCAAAACGTCTGTTAGTCTATAAGGTGCCAAAGGATTCTGACAGCTACTCCTCTGATACTAGATGAGAAAAAGAGCTAAAGGGACAGCCTTGGTATAAAATACAGCTAATAGGTTCATAAATATCTGTTCAAAAGCATAGAAAGGAAGTATATGCTAACACATTGAAGAATATTTTCTGAAATATTGTTATTATTAATTATTTGTATTACAACAGCTCTTACAAGTCCCAACTAAGATCAAGGCCTTATTGTACTTGGCACGGTATGAACAATCCCTGCTCCAAAGCTCTTACAAGTTAAACAGACAAGACAGACAAAGAATGGAAGGCAGGAAATGTTCTTGCTCCCATTTTACAAATTGGAGAACTGAAGCACAGAGCAATTGCATGTGACTGGCTTACTGATCTAGCTCCATGATCCATTCCATTGTTAAGGTTGCAATTGAGTTTATGTTGTAAAATCCACAATAAACATCACATCAGCCTCAAAATGGTAGGCTATATCTGGCCTCCTGCAAAACTCCTAACCTCAGAAGGAGAGGTTCTTGGCTCAATTAAGGAGATGATTTCTTGTGGAAGTTCTGAGCTTCACAGGAGAGTGAAATGCTTTCCTTGAGCCCCTACTCTTGTGAAAAAACATTGCCACTGCATCTTAAATGATCACAGGTGAGTTTATGTCTCATCTGAAATAGAACAGTACCTCCCTAGCATCATGCAGGACCACTCGCGCAGAGGAAGGAGTGCCGTTGGATCAGAGTAGGAATGCTAATCTACTGAATTAAAAACACCATTTCCTTTCAGCTCCTAGAGGTCTCCCATACAACTACTGATGCACCTTATCTTCTGAGACCTTATAATATCACAATTTAAGCTGGTATGTGTATGAGAATATGATCATAATGTTTAAACAAGAATACATCTAATTAATAATGGAAATTATTACTCATATGCTTTTTCTTTTAATAGCAGTTCTAAGTATACCCAGATTATTATGAATATCTTCTTTTGAGATAGCATTTTAATAACATAGCTGTAGTCTGCTCTTAAGGCTACATTCAGAAATCTTTATTTATTCTGTCATAAGGTTCTACACACGCATGCCTTTAGCTAAGTGCAATGAAGCAAACACATGAATAACTGACAGTGCATTGATATGGAGACAGTTTTCCATAGCTAGTAACCACACACAGTATCAAAAATTCTCATTCTTACAAGCACATCACACCAAATTAACATTTAGATGCACAGTGTATCATATCTATATTTATTTCTGCACTGAAAAGCTAATTAACAACATATTTGTATTCAGAACTGCCAGAGATGCAATCTGTGCGTTGGACTTTCCATCCCCCCCCAAAAAAATGTTTTACATTTGATTTGAAGCTGTACAGCAACAATCACATTCTAATTAGTAAGGTAATCAATTAATAAACTCAGAATTGAAGGATCTTACTTTGTGGATTAAGATTACCTCAACTGCGATTAGGTGTAACTGGTGCATTCTTAAAACAAAACAAAAAAGATTAGACAGTCTACCCCATTACTCTAAGGAAGAGCTTCTATTCAGTTTATATGAAGAGGTTTGGTGGCATCATTTTACCCCCTACAGTTTGAAAGAGATGCACATGGTTATAACCACACGCCAGCCATTAAAATAACAGGAGTTCTGTGACCAAAATCTCATGCAATCCTTTAAATGTTTACACTGTCTCACTACAGTTAATATATACAAAATGATATAATAAAGCAATTAAAGCAAATATAATATATGAACTGAAGACAACCAGTTATTTTTATAGGGAGCTAATTGAGGGATGCAGAGAAGAAGTGAGGAGGAGGTTGAGAAGAGAGAAACCTTAAAGAGCTTGTTGAGCCAAATGGCTTTTTCTCCTCTGCTTTCCTTGACTCTCTAAACCAATTTTGGATCTGAGCTATTTTAGTCTTCAAGATCCTAGATTAGCACTGGAATCAGGTGTTTCTCTGGGAATCTCTTGCTTCACTTTCTAGCCAGATAATGTATGAGACAAACCAGACAATTTTAGATAAACAGAAGGGACAGATGAAGATGATTATTTTCTGCCAAGTGGGTAGGACACTTGGTTGAAGTCCTTTGGGTTTCTTAATTTAGCTTGAGGTTTGCCAACAATTAGGACATAGAGCCTGACAGAATAATGACTTTCACTTTAAAGGACCAATATCAGAATTGTGCAAAATGTTGCAGGGTGAAATTCTTCTCCCCATTCTGCACTGTGCATCTCTCTTATCCACAATGTTATATTCCCACATAGAAAAAGGTCAGAATTTGCAAATAGTGAGGTCAGAATGCACTTTTGTCTCTAGACTAAGGTCCCTGAATTGAAACGTGTGTGCCTGAGGAAAACTGTGGGCTAAGATTTCAAATGGTCCTTTAAGATCTTGATCCTTCAAACACTTTGCAAATTGGCTTAGCATTTAAGACTGTGAGTAGTGCCATAGAAGTTAATGCGACTATTCGTGAGGTAAAATTAAGCACATGCTTAAGCATAGAGCTGGCTAGGACTTTTCCATTGGGTTGATTTTTCTGGTGGAAAATGCAGTTTCCATGGGGAAATTTTGATTTTGTGAATGATTTTCAATCAGGATAATCTAAAGGAAATATTTCTTTTGGGCTCAGTTTGACCCAAATCAGAATATTGCTATTCTTTTTTTACTTGACTTAAAATGTTTTATTTTGAATTAGTTGAAGGGGGAAAAAAATCCCACATTAAACTGCATTTACCTATAGAACATTGCCTAAGGCAGGGGTCGGCAACCGGTGGCTCGCGGCTCGCCAGGGTAAGCACCCTGGCGGGCCGGCCCGGTTTGTTTATCTGCCGCGTCGGCAAGTTCGGCCGATCGCGGCTCCCACTGGCCGCGGTTCGCAGTCCCAGGCCAATGCGGGAGGCAGGAAGCCGCGGCCAGCACATCCCTCGGCTCGCGCCGCTTCCTGCCTCCCGCATTGTCCTGGGACCGCGAACCGTGGCCAGTGGGAGCCGCGATCGGGCGAACTTGCCGACGCGGCAGATAAACAAACCGGGCCGGCCCGCCAGGGTGCTTACCCTGGCGAGCCGCGAGCCACCGGTTGCCGACCCCTGGCCTAAGGGGAATTTTAGTTCTGACAATTGTCAAAGTGGCAAAATTAAACATTTTCACACTTCCAAATAGAAATTTCAGGACAAAACCAAATGTTAAAATATGAAAATTTCTCATGGGACAGAAATTCAGAATTTCAATCAGTCTCCTTAAATGTTTACAGGATCTTTTACAAGATCAAGGCCTAAATTTGTATCCACACATGTGGTCTTCACAGTTGTTTACATGCACAACCCCCGTAACCCAAACAAATAAGACAGGCTTCTAACTATACAACTGACATGTAAAAATGCAAGTGTTCTCCCCATATATGATGAGAACCACTGAATAGTTGTCCCTTTGTCTGCAGGTTCCAACAGCGCTCTCAGTAAAACAGAGATGAAAGTTTTCCAATGTGGGTGCCAAAAATAGGGGCTCCCTGCATTAAATGCTATTTGGTTACCTAAATAACTGGCTCTGATGTGCTTCAGCTAGAAAGAAATGTCCTTTTTTGACCCTTTAAACATTTAAAAGAATGTTCTGATACAATATTAATGTTCGCTCATTCCGTTTTCTATGTCCTTTTTGTAAACTATTTGCCATTCTCTGTATGTCTTCTGAAGTGGTCCTTAACTGTTTCATTATATGGATCACTTCATAAAAGAAAGTTCATTTCCTTCACCCACATCTACTCCCAGCTCCTTTCTCCTCCAACCCTCAGCCCCAATCCTTTTTTCTTTGTTTCTCAAAACATTCCATGTCTGGGGTTGCTAGTGTATCTTTGTCTCTGAAAACTAGTTTGTGGGTATTACTCAGACTTAAAACATATTTCAGTAACAATCATATAATAAAATATCATAATTTTACATGCAGTGATGTTACACATATTTCAACAGGATAATAATATTCAGAAGATTATGAGTTTTCAAATGATATCTCAGAAGGCATACTTTGTGTAAACTATATCATAACCTTATAAAAGTGGTGTCACAGCAGGATCTCATTCCATCAACACCTAGTCATCTATATTCTGCACAATATCTGTACAATATAGTATGTAATTTATGGATTTTTGTTGTTGTTGATTTGCTTTCTTTATTTTTAAGGAAATTATGCTAGCAGAGTCTGGTATTCTATACCTTCAGCTTCTAGACATAGCCCCAAAACTGTGGAGAGTCCTATACATAAATACATACACTTTGTGCTCTTCTTGTTTTAGAATTAATAGTGTATTTTTTATTCTTTGAGTTATATTTTTTGAGGGAAGGGTTTGCTATGGGATTGCAGCACTTAACATGAGGGAAACAAATACAAGTAATTCATTGATTACATAGAGACTCATGAATGTATCTCAAGTATACATCTGGTAAAGTTATTACCAGTACAAATCAAATTGTGCATACATCCTTTGAAATAATTTTGGAGTGAGGGAGAGGGAGAAGCATTAGCAGGTTTTGATTAGCAAGGTTGTTTAAGCAAAGCATTATCCTGTTGTTATACTATCCCAAGTGTAAGTTCTTATGCTATATAAAAGGTAAATAGCCTAGAAATAAGAACACAATGATTCTTGTCATAAAGCTGATGATAATGCTGAGGTTATAAACACTATGAAGGAAAAAAAAACACTAATGTGTAAAAAACTAAATTAATGGGAAAGAACTAGGTCAGGAAGAGCATCTGAAGTAAGTCTATTAGTATTTATTTCCAGTAAAGCCAAAGAGGATTATTTTTTTTACAAGAAGGTCATTAATGAGATTACGTTCCCAGTAGTGACTGCTGTGAGCAATATCAATAGCCATGGATAGTATATCCAATATAAATGTTTATGGTGCCCAGAGGGTTCCTTTTCTTGAATGATAGGATGACTCATGCTTTGTGTTAGACAATTGAACTATGTGAAATTGAACTTCTTCAGGGCACCATGAAGGACATTTTATAAAATACAGGAAATAATTAACAAATTAGAATTTGCTTCATTAACTACTAAAGTGCTTATTTTTGCATCCTGTGAGAGGATGGGGGAGAAGGGAATGGTTTTGTGGTTACAGGATTTCACTCGGACTCAGGAAACCTGGGTTCAATTCCTGAGTCTCCTACTAACTTCCCATGTGACTCTGAATAAGTAACTCTTTGTGCCTTATTTCTCCATCGGTAAAATGGGGATAATACTTCTTCCCCACTCTATCTTAAACTGTAACTCCTTCAGGGAAGGGACTGCTGTTTTCTCTATATTAGCACAATGGAGCACTGATTTCAGTTGAGATCCCTAGGAAGTACAGTAATGCACATTAATAATTTATAGATTTTAAGAGTAGAAATTACCATTATACAACAGTTCATGCTAGATGAACATAACAAGCCATAGAACGTCACCCAGTCATTCCTGTGTTGAGCGCAATAACTTGTGGTGGACCTAGAGCATATCTGCTAGAAAGTCATCCACTCTTGACTTAAAAGACTTCAGAAGTGATGGAAAATCTATCACAAGCTATTCCAATGGTTAAATACGTAATAATAAAATACAACTACACTGCTGGTGTTTACACCATTCTTTGACCTGCACATAGACCAGTGGAATGTCAGTACTTTAAAAATGCCATAACAAAATTTGCTCATGACTTGCAGCAAAAGCAAGATGTTAAGGGGTTCAAATTGAAAATGGTTTGGTCTCTCTCAGCCTGAAAGGACTTCTGTGATCAGTCAATTAAAAGAGAACAATCTACTTGTAGTTTTGTTTCCACATACAGAACCCAAAGTCCACAACTGGGAATGGCAGTAACATTACAACATTTTTACCAGTTTTTCATTACGAAAGGAGATCGGGGATAAGTATGGTGGAATTTGGATGAAGTAGGCAGGTCAATCAGAAACACGCTCATGTAGTAACCGAATCAAAAGGACAAGCAGCTTTTAGATAAGAAAATACATGTACAGTTGCACTGAGAAAAGAGCAGTCACAGCAAAAGCAGCACATAAGCCTTTTATAGTTTCCCATCAGCATCTCAAAGTGTACTCAAACATTTAGTCACTTATAACCTGCATTGTTCAGACTGTCACAAGTATAATGATGATGATCCATAAAAATGATTAGCAAACTAATGCTCTTAGCCAGCTGCAGCAGTGTTAGATAGACCTGCTGGCTTGGTTCCCAACATGAATCCTTTTTCATTGTTGTAAATATGTCACCAAGGCATTGCCAGAGCTGGCCTGTTCTTTCACAGACATTCATAAGCCATACTGCGCAAAGGCTAAGAGACGGCAAGCACCTTACCTTCTCCACACAGCTCCACTGTGAATCCCAAATGTTCTCTCTTTCCCCCTATGCAGTGGCAGGAGCTCTGGGAATCGCCTTAAAGTCCCAGCCTTCTAGAGTTCCTTATAGCAACAACATAAGCAGAGGAAAAAAGGGTGAGTTTGGGTTTGCCAACCCTACTCTGCCACCCTCTTTCTCCTTCTACTAAATCATGAGTGCTTGTTACGAATACCAGGATCTGACACCTCCCTTTCTAGAAGTGGCCTTAAAGAACCAGTGCCTGGAACACTTCGTTCCCCAGTTGGGAGGAAAAGCAGTGGCTGTGAGCACCAGCCCAGCCTCACACCCTCAGTAGCCTGATGCCACTGAGACACTCAATTTTAACCCTGCCCACTTTTCACATTTGAGTTTTTCCCTTGTTCTTACTTGTGTTTGAATTCCGAACTCCCCCTATTTTAGGACCTCATTCTGTGCATGTCCCTCTACATCCTTCCTCCTTCTCCATACCACCTCCCATATATCCTTCTCATTTTTCTTCCTCAAACTTACTTCTCTCCCCTTCTCACCCTATAAGATACTTCTCTGTAAGCAAAGAAAAAGAAATGGAACTATCAAGACATGCTCCCATCCTATCTCAGACATTTCCTTGTGTATTTTACACCTGCCTACACTCTGACTCTTTTTAGTCTAATATAATTGGAGTGGGAACCATGTCTTCTTGTGTGTCATATATGGCACCTAGCAAAATTGGCCCTCAATTTTGTTTGGAGCCTCTGCTGTGCTGCCACAATATGACTGAGTAACAATACATGCAATCCACAGGAAAAGATATGCAGAAAAGTAAAGGGAAAAACACATGTATTGGACCTATGTGAATGGTTAGAACAAGAAAGCTTGATTAAAGGTGGAAATTTAATTGCCACTCTGCACAAATAAATCATTGCTTGTAGTTATTAAATGTAGTGCATCCAATGTAATCCATTTTGAGAACATCTGAATACCCATTTTATGGAACATCAAATACAATATTCTTTCCAGTGGAGCAAGTTTGCATATGAGTTTTAACCATTTTACTCTGATATCCACCGGGACAAATACAGCCACCCCTACACAGTTTAAACTCCTATCTGAATTCAATAGTAGTTTAGCCTGAATTAGGCAGTAAGGACTAATGGAATACTGTGCGATTTGGTCTTTACTGAGGCCTCCCTCTTAAATTTAGCAGGTGAACGATGCTGACAATAAAACTTATCATGCATCTCTGCAATAATCTATTTTTCTTTTCAGCAGTCTTACTACATTGCTCACTTCCCCTTTCAGTGGAAAATGGTCAAAAGAGGAGATAAAATGTCAGGTTCACAGTGTTAATTGGCTCCGTTCTGTCTGAAGACTGCAGAGGATTATTCCACAACATAACACACCAGCACCAGCCTTTCCTCACCATTATCCTGGGGTTTTAGTTTCTTCACTGCCACTGACATATTTCAAACATCTTTTTTCCTAATCATGTACAGGAATAGATAAGGCTTACATAAAATAATATTTATATCAAAATTATCTTGTTTCTTCACACAGCTGCATTTCAAAAAGAACTCAAAAAAATCTGCACCGCCCCTTTTCCTCCAGAGCAAAATGCCGGAAAGACAACTGCAAAAGTCTGTAGTTTTGTAACAGATGGAATACACATTCATTCCCATTGAACCACAGCTTAGATTCTTGCACATTGCTATCATTCTTATTTACCTTCCATCTCTTTAATAACTCTATTATCAAGCTTTGATTACCCAGTCAAAGAAGGGCATTCAATGAAAGTGAAAGGCAGCACAAAACTGATAAAAGGATGTACATTTTAACACAATTAACTTGGAAAACTCCCTCCCAGAAGATATTGAAGCCAAGAGTGGGACTCAAATATGATTGAGACACATATAATAAGAACATCTATGGTTACATAAAAAAAATGAAAAATAGATAGGTGATATAAACTTTTGTGCATCGTTACCTAAACAACTAATTGATGAGAGTTAGGAAGTTATACCCCAATGGGTGGATTATTAGTTAATTGTCTTGTGTGTGTTTTCACTACTGTCAGAAACTGTTTATAATACTAGACTGAATGTTGGTCTGATCCAGTAAGGTATAGCCTATTCTCCTATATGAGAGGACTTATCCTGTTATTATTTCCACCCATTGATATGAATACAACTACATTTCCAATTCTAAATGTGTAAGGATGAGATTTTTCTAAATTGTCAAAGGGATTTGGATGGCCAATTCTCATTGGTATATCTAAATCCCTTACATGGCCATAACTAGCTATACTTTTCATGTATATAGTACTTTTATTTGACAATCTCAGTCAGAGCTGGGCCATATGCCTGCAGGGGTTGGGGACTGCCAGTGAACAACTCCTTCATCTTCAAAGTTAGAGACAACAAGATGAAGGGCTGTTTCTTCCCCACTCCCATATCACAAAGGTCTTCTGTGAGTGGTCAGAGGGTAAAGGGAGCACTGCCTCAGTAGCTCTTTAATACTCTTCACTTTATCCCTGTACAACATCTGTGGGACTTTTGTGTGCCACACATCAACAGAGTTGTGCACTGCAGATCAGATATCACTCAGAGCATCCCAGAATGGATCTTTCATATGGTCTTTGGAATAACACACCACATTGGCAGAATGGCATAGATCCAAAAGGAAACTTTGAAAACAATGGAAGTTAGGCGCCTAAATACCTTTGAGGATCTGCACTTGGTTAATTCTTCTGTCACACAACATGCAACTTTTGCATCAAATCAAAATCATATAGGTTTAAATCAAAGTGGCCCTTTGATATCTGCTCATCACCATCATATTAACTAGTATTCATGGACAATTGGCAATGTAAGTATAAATCACAGATTAAGATGTATTTTTATGTCTAAGGCCATTCTTTGACCCAATTTAGTAGAGACATAAAATACACTTCTGAACACACCAGTCTGCTGAAAAACAATTTTCAAGTATATAAAAATCAGTGATTTGTTGAAGTTAAAAATAGAACCTTATTTTATGATTTCTTATGCCATTTCAGCCCCAACCTTAAGGTATTTGGACAACTTTGCAAGACTATAATTTTATACAGTTCAGAATGAGTCATAATTCTAAACCTGCCAGTAGAATTTTGTTCTACACTTTGCATTTCAATTTAATCACTTGTTCTTTACAGTTCTTTTCCCCCCCAGACATATTCAATTGATTTCACAGTGCACAGTTGTATCTGCTACAGGAAAAAAAAATACTGAGTTTATGCCAGTTAAGAATTTGGCACTGAAAAAAAGCACAGTCATTTATCCTTCATTTTTTTTAAAGGGATTTTAGAAATAACCAAAGGCCTGATTCTACAACCTGATTTGTGAAGGTCAGGCCCTGCACCCATATGGAATTTTGATGACTTCAGTGACGCTCTGCACAGGTGGAGGGCTACACTGATATGGACCAGATTACAGGATTGGGGCCTGAATTATTCTCACAATCAGAACAGAAAAGAAAGTGTCCTGCAGCTGATCTGCACACACTATTGCCACTGGGTTGATCGATTATAGATCCAGAAAGGACAATTGTGATAATCTAATCTGACCTCCTGAATAATACAGGACATTTCCATGAATTAATTCTTGTTTGAATGACAGCATCAATTTTAGAAAAAACAACCAGTTTTAGAGAATCCATCACAACCCTTGGTAAATTGCTCCAATAGTTCCTCACTCTTAAAAAAAATTGCACCTGATTTAGAGTCTGAATTTGTCAGGTTTCAGCTTCCACTCATTGGATCTTGTTATATCTTTGTCTGATAGTCTGATGAGCAATCTATTATCAATTTTCTGTTCCCAGTGTAGAAACCTGTAGACTGCAACTGTATCAACTTTAACCTTCTCTTTGATAAACTAAATAGATTGAGCTCCTTGATTCTAAAAGGCTTGTTTTCCTTTAATCATTCTCTTCTCCAAACCCTCTCCAATTTTTCAACATCCTTCTTGAATTATGGGCACCAGAACAGGGCACAGTATTTCAATAGCAGTCACAGCAATGCCAAGTACAGATGTAATGTAACCTCCCTACTCCTACTTCAGGAAACTGTGTTTATATACCCAAAGATTGTAGCAGACAGTTTGTCCACAATGTCATATAGGGAGCTCCTGTTCAGTTGATTATCCATCATGCACATCAAGTCTTTTTTCAGAGTCACTACTTCCCCGGGTATAGTCCCGCATTCTGTAAGTATGGTCTATATGTCCTGCACATGGGCCCCAAAGTTTCATGTCGTACCAAAGGGCATCGCAAGTAAATAATACATTTAATGTTAGACTCATCCTGGACCTACCTAGGAGTCTTGGTAAGAAAAACACACTTGTAGACTTTTTGTTGTTTTAATTTTTTGTCTCTCTCTGTCTTACGATGTGTTTTGCTCTTATTATTGAGATTAGAGAGTATTTTGTTTTATGAAGGTTATTTTAGGTAACCATATTGACTGCTGCTCACAAAGGGAAGAACTGAAGATACTGTACCCTGTTTGATCTGCTGCACGAGAATGGTTGAGCCACAAGGTACTGTATTCTAGGACCTGATCTAAGAGTGGGGATATTAATAAATTACCCCATGAGATATTCCAGTCTGTGTTGGAGAAGTATTTTTGATGAGCCCTGAGATGGGGAAACTGAGGCTGAAGCACTTGCAGGACTATCCCACATGATGAGGAGGCACTCCAAGATGGCAACTCTGTGATAACAGGATTATATGAATGGGGTTTCCTAAATATCTGGGGACTGGACTCAATGACCCAGGATTTTTTAACCGATGAGCACTCTAGCTATGTCAACCTTAATTTTAAGTGTAGACCAGACATAGATATACTGTAACAGTGGTAAACAAACCATATATACAGTAGGTGGTACTACTCAGTGCTGCTGTACCCCCAGCTTGAAGTAGTAATAACAAACACCAAATATATGGTTTCCATCATCAGCAGCCACACTATAAAAAATTGTTCCAGCACCCCTGGTCCCACTGACTACTCTTGTTTGCATATTATTCAGTTAATTTAATCCCATACCAAGAACAATTATTTCTAAAGGGCTAGTATAGGTCATGTGCCCATTGCTTTTGTCTAGAATGGGAAAACCTGATCTCAGTATTTAAGAAATAAATAAAATAAAAATGTAGTCTTGCCCTTTCTATGTAAATTCTCTTTGTGGATACACAGAAAATGATTCAATATAGTTAATATGTACTTACATATATATTCTGTCCAGAGTATATTATAGTTCTTACCTTTCAATGTGTTTTCAGTTTCAACTGTGAAAAAAAAAACCTTCTACATAAATCTGTTTAGTTAGCAATTATTAATTAGCAATAAAACACTAATAACTTCCCTCAACTTCTTTTTCAGCTTAAAGGGCTGCCAGTTACAAAGAAATTGTATATGAGGGAATTTGAAAACACATTATAATTTTTATTATGGCTTACCAATAGCTGCTGTCTGTATTAATAATACAATTATGTCTCATAAAACACTAAGTAGTAATAAACGGAAAAAATGAAACTGCCTTTTCTAATCACATCTGTGTATTATTAACAGTGTTGGACTGGAAGGCCATGTTAAAGGGGAAATTGCATCCGGCTTTCATTGCACTATTGAGCAAATAAAGCAAACAAAATATGCAAATTCAAAGTATATTAGTATTGGTTCATCTGGCTTAATCTCAATGTATCCTAGAATTACTTTAGTTAATATTATTAAAATTAAGATGGGTGAATAAACACCTAAGAAAAATGGCAATGGCACTGCAGATTCTGAGGCTCAAACCTGGCCAAACAAATTCAGTTATTTCATGACTTTTAATTTCAGGAGAATTAGGGCCTGATCCAAACCCCACTGAAGTATTGGATCAGGTTCTTGCTTTGTGAAGGGTAGGGAAAACAGAGCACTAATTACAAGAGACTGATAGCCATGTGTCATTCAGTATGGAGTAGAACTGAGTGAATAATTGATTTTTGTTGCAGTTCTGTAACAGAATCAATCAGTCAATAAAAGGCTTGTTTAGAACTTAAACTGTTTTTCTTTTCTCCCTCAATGAAAAAAAAAACTGGAAAAAGATTAGTTCAGGTTGATTCAAAACAACATTTTCTAACTGAAATGTCAAACTGAATTGACATTTTGTTTAGAAAATGTCAATTCAAAAGGAAATGTTGAATCCGTTCATTTTGAAATGTTTGTTTCTAGTTTTTTTAAGCTGAAAAATATTCACTAAATTTGAACCAAATATGTGAATAGTTATGGTGCACCAAAAATAAAAATAAAAATGAATTTTTGTCATTGAACTCTGATGGGGAGCAAAGATTTCAGTTTCACCAGTATTGTGAATAATCCAGTATTGTGTATTCACTAGCAGGAACTCATTACTACTGTTAGAATATTAAATTCAATGGAGCAAAGCTTTAGATAGATTTCTGGACACAGAGATGTACCATTTACACATAAGAAGAGACAGTCCCTGCTTCAAAGAAGTTATAATCTAAACAGACAGGAAAGTAAGTGTAAGAGAAAAGAGTCACAGAAAGATGGAGTGACTTGCCCATGTTCATACAGCGTGTTATTGGCACAGCAGTGACCGAAACCTGAGTCACATGAGTTTTAGTAAAGCACTCTCTCACTGAGGCTACTCTGACTTTTCCCTTCCATTGACTAAATTTTTTCCATGAAAACTAAGCCACAAGACAAGTGACAACCACTTTGGGAGCTGAACACATAAAAATTGGAATAGTTAAAAAATAAATTTATTAAAATAAAGTTGTTTGATTATGTCGTGAAAAGTGTATGCTGCTATTTATGGGGAAAATGCTTAGTCTGTCATAAAAAATATGTATTTTTCCAACCAAACAGCTTATTTCATTTCTTGTGGCTAGATAAAATAGTAACAATTGGGGTGGGAGGGGAACCCATTCACCATCTGATAGGGCTGCCAGTGCCAGATCCGTCACTAATCTTCTTAGAAGTAAGCTTGTACCATTTTTTGCTCAGCCTGACAATCTGAATTTTGAAAAGGTCACAAGCACTTGTCACCATTCGTACATCCTGAATGGTATCTGATAATAGTATTTAATCACAGTTGGCATTTTTGAGCTTACTACAGTGACAGCCAGCTTGCTGAAAAATAACATACTGGCTGTGTGGCAGCTGTATTTATTCTGTCCTGGTTTAGTATTGCTTTAGCAATAAAAAAGGTACTTTACTATTCAATATACAACACAAAACACTCTAATATGCTCTTTCCAAAAATGCTGTTATGTTCTCCCCACTCTGAATTACCTTTCTAGTCCCATATCCTGCAAATACTTATGCACCTGTTTAAGGTCATGCACCCTGAGCAGTCCCCTTGTAATAACTGAAGTCATATGCATAAGTCTGTGCATGTTCAAATTTTGAGTCTCTTTCCTGATTATTCAAACAGCCAATTGGTTTTTAACATGTTGGAAACATTTTGGATGAAATGGATGATATATTATATTCCTAGACAGATAGATTGTTAACCTCTTGCAATCTGGGAAATTTGGAGTAATTGGGAATACTGGTGTGAGTAACTGCTCTTGTTTTTGTTTACAGCAGGTAAGTCTGAGAATACCTGTTGCGAGAGCTCTCCCAAAGAACTAGTATCATATTTGTCTTACTCAGTTGGTTTTGGAAGACTCTCCCAAAGTATTGTCATTGGTGTTGTCTGTTTATATATTTTAGGGATCGGCAACCCTTGTCACATGTCTTGCCAGGATAAGCACCTTGGCGGGCCAGGCCGGTTTGTTTACCTGCTGCATCCGCAGGTTCGGCCGATCACGGCTCCCACTGGCCGTAGTTCATCGCTCCAGGCCAATGGAGGCTGCAGGAAGCAGTGGCCAGCACATCCCGCAGCCCTCAGTGGCCTGGAGCGGTGAACCATGGCCAGTGGGAGTCGCGGTCTGCCGAACCTGCGGACGCGGCAAGTAAACAAACTGGCCCAGCCCACCAGGGGGCTTACCCTGGTGAGCCGTGTGCCAAAGGTTGCCAATCCCTCATATATTCTATGCCTCAGTTTGCCTTTGACTCACTGCACAGTGAATGCTGCCCTTCACAACCTCAGCCAGATCCAGTCAAAACATGATGATGTGGGGGGGAAATCAAGACAAAGAAAACAAAAAGAAAAAAATACCTGCCCTTTTTTTTGTTTTCCTTCCAACTCAGAATTAGAAAAAAAAATGAGCGCCACCTCAAGCACCTGGAGCACAGGGTCCACACACACTTGGAGTCCCTCTGAGGAATCTTGGCTATCTTAAACAGAAATCATCTAGGGCTTGACAGGCCATGTGTTTTGATGCAGAATTATTCCTCTCTCTCTACACTCACCTGAACTGGCTTCCCTGTTTAGGTACCTAGCAGGAGCTCCACTCTTTATTGGGGTTCTGTCAGTCCCTGCTCCCTTCATCCTCCTTTTCTCGTGCACCCATGCTGGATATGGCCAGAATCTAGCTGTGTTACCTTGGACAAATAGTATAAAAAAATCTCAGTGCCTCAGTTTCCCCATGCATGACATAAGTGCTATAAGGCCTACCTCACAAGAATGTTGCAAGACTTAATTAACTAAAGCTTCTCAAATACCTTGTTTAAAGATGCTATCTAAGTCCCCAATTTAGCAATGTACTTAAATTTCATTGACGTAAATGAAACTTCACATGTGCTGAAATGCTTTGCAGAATCAGAACTTTAGGGCAGAATATTTGTTATTGTGCATCTACGCTTTATGGCTGATTTTATTATAGTATATGGTAAAATATTAAGATGCTGCAGAACTTTTAACTTTTTAAGATACATTGTAATAATCACTTGTTCCTCAGTACTCCATCCATGACTTTTTTAATACATCTGAACATACCTGGGCTGAGTTCTACGTTTTAGGGTATGTCTACACTCCGGAACTACTCCAATTTTACAGAATTCAATTTTTGGCAACAGACTGTATGAAGTCGAGTGCATGTGTCCACACTAAGCATACTAATCGGTGGTGTGTGTCCATAGTGCTGAGGCTAGCATCGACTTCCAGAGCGTTGCACTGTGGGTAGCTATCCCATAGCTATCCCATAGTTCCCGCAGTCTTCCCCACCCATTGGAACTCTGGGTTGAAATCCCAACGCCTGATGGGGCAAAAAACATTGTTGCAGGTGGTTCTGGGTACATGTCATCAAGCCCCCCATGAAAGCAACGGCAGACAATTGTTTCGTGCCTTTTTTCCTGGGTTACCTGTGCAGATGCCATACCATGGCAAGCATGGAGCCCGCTCAGCTTACCGTCACCCTATGTCTCCTGGGTGCTGGCAGACTTGAGACTGCATTGCTACACAGCAACAGCTCATTGCCTTTTGCCAGCAGACGGTGCATTATGCCTGGTAGCCATCATCATCGTACTCCTGGGTGCTCTTTTAGCCAACCTCGGTGAGGTCGGTCAGGGGCACCTGGGCAGACATGGGAGTGACTCAGCCAGGTCATTCCCATCTTCTGCCGAGCACCCAGGAGATGACGATGGCTAGCAGTCGTACTGCACCATCTGCTGCCAGCCTAAGATGTAAAAGATGGAGTGGATCAAAACCAGAAATAGACCAGATTTGTTTTGTATTCATTTGCTCCCCCCTCCCTCCGTGAAATCAACGGCCTGCTAAACCCAGGGTTTTGAGTTCAATCCTTGAGGGGGCCATTCTGTGTGACAATTGTTTGTGTTTCTCCTTGATGCAAAGCCACCCCCTTCGTTGATTTTAATTCCCTGTAAGCCATGTAATCAGTCGCCCCTCCCCAGAGCAACGGCAGATGTTTCGCGCCTTTTTTCAGTGCAGATGCCATACCATGGCAAGCATAGAGCCTGCTCATCTCAACGAAGCAGTCATGAACATTATAAACACCTTGTGCATTATTGTGCAGTTTATTCAGAACCAGAACCTGAAAAACCAGGCAAGGAGGAGGCAACAGCAGGGCGGTGATGAGAAGATGGACACAGAATTCTCTCAAACCGCGGGCCCCAGTGCTTTGGAGATCATAGTGTTAATAGGGCAGGTTCATGCCATGGAACGCCGATTCTGGGCCTGGGAAACAAGTACAGAGTGGTGGGACCGCATAGTGTTGCGGGTGTGAGACGATTCCCAGTGGCTGCAAAACTTTCGCATGCGTAAGGGCACTTTCATGGAACTTTGTGACTTGCTTTCCCCTGCCCTGAAGCGCCAGAATACCAAAATGAGAGCATCCCTCACGGTTGAGAAGCGAGTGGTGATAGCCCTGTGAAAGCTTGCAATGCCAGACAGCTACAGGTCAGTCGGGAATCAATTTGGAGTGGGCAAATCTACTGTGGGGACTGCTGTGATGCAAGTAACCAAAGTAATCACTGAGCTGCTGCTACCAAAGGTAGTGACTCTGGGAAATGTGCAGGTCATAGTAGATGGCTTTGCTGCAATGGGATTCCCCAATTGTGGTGGGGCGATAGATGGAACCCATATCTTGGCACTGGAGCACCAGAGCAGCCCGTACATAAACCACAAGGGTTACTTTTCAATGGTGCTGTAAGCACTAGTGGATCACAAGGGATGTTTCTCCAACATCAACGTGGGATGGCTGGGAAGGGTTCATGACGCTCGCATCTTCAGGAACACTAGTCTGTCTAAACGGCTGCAGCAAGGGATTTACTTCCCAGACCAGAAAATAACAGTTGGGTATGTTGAAATGCTTGTAGTTATCCTTGGGGACCCAGCCTGCCCCTTAATGCCATGGATCATGAAGCCATACACAGGCAGCCTGGACAGTAGTCAGAAGCTGTTAAACTATAGGCTGAGCAAGTGCAGAATGGTGGTAGAATGTGCATTTGGATGTTTAAAGGGTCGCTGGTGCACTTTACTGACTTACTCAGATCTCAGCAAAACCAATATTCCCATTTTTATTGCTGCTTGCTGTGTGCTCCACAATCTATGTGAGAGTAAGGGAGAGACGTTTATGGCGGTGTGGGAGGTTGAGGCAAATTGTCTGGCCACTGATTACGTGCAGCCAGACACCAGGACGATTAGAAGAGCACACCAGGAAGCGCTACGCATCAGAGAAGCTTTGAAAACCAGTTTCATGACTGGCCCGCATTCTTGGATGTCTAGGTGAGGAGGCTACGGAACTTGGGGATGGGGGAGGGTGGTTAAACAGGGGCTGCAGCGGCACTCTGTAATCCTGCTGCCGTTCCTGAAGCTCCACCAAACACCAGAGCATCTCTGTTTGATCCCGCAGTAGTCCCAGCATTGCATCCTGCCGCCTCTGATCTTCCTGCCACCACCTCTCATCACATTCATCCCTCCTGTCCTCACGTTCGTCCCTCCTGTCCTCACGGTCATTGGCCGCTTTCCTGTATTGTGATACAGTGTCCTTCCACTCATTCAGATGAGCTCTTTCATTGCGGGTTGACTGCATGATCTCAGAGAACATTTCATCGCGTGTCCATTTTTTTTGCCGCCTTATTTGAGATAGCCTTCGGGACGGAGGAGAGAGGCTTGAAAAATTTGCAGCTGTGGGAGGGAAAAAAGGAAGAGAAGTATTTAAAAAGATACATTTTACAGAACAATGGGTATACTCTTTCACGGTGAACAACACTATTCACATTACATAGCACATGTGATTTTGGTACAAGGTTGCATTTTGAATCTTTTATGTCGAGTGCCTGTGGCTTTGGTGTTGGAGATCACAGACGCAGGGCCGGGCAACAGAATTCGGCTTGCAGGTGGCCATGGTAAGCCATAGTCTTTTGGCTTCTGCAACCTTCATAAAAGCAGCGTGTTAACATGCAGCAGCAGAAACCAAAGTAACCCCCACTCCCCATCCAATTCTCTGGGATGATTGCTTTACCCCTCCCCCCACCGCATGGCTGGTTCTCCCCAGAAACCTTCTGCAAAGGCTGTACCTCCAGGAGAGCTTCATGGAGATGTCCCTGGAGGATTTCCGCTCCATCCTCAGACACATTAACAGACTTTTCCAGTAGCTGTACTGGCCGCGAATGCATCCCCAGTCCTCAGGGCAAATTAATCATTAAAAAATGCTTGCTTTTAAACCATGTATTATATATAAAAAGGTACACTCACCAGAGGTCCCTTCTATGTCTTCATGGTCCAGGATACTGCCTTGGGAGGGTATTTCAGTCATGGTGAGAAAAAGATCCTGGCTGTTGGTGAGAATGTTGTACTGTGTGCTCTCAAGGTCATCCTCATCCTCATCTTCCCCATCTGCAAAATCCTCAGGCATGACTGAGAGTACCTCCCTCCTTGGAATCCACAGTCAGGGGTGGAGTAGTGGTGGCGGCCCACCCTAGAATTGCATGCAGCTCAGCGTAGAAGCGGCATGTCTGCGACTCTGCCCCAGATCGTCTGTTTGATTCTTTGGTTTTCTGGTAGGCTTGTCTGATCTCCTTAACTTTCACGAAGCACTGTATTGAGTCCCTGTTGTGGCCTCTCTCCACCGTGCCCTGGGAGATTTTTTCAAATGTTTTGGCATTTCGTCTTTTGGAACGTAGTTCTGATAGCACGGAATTGTTTCCCCATACAACAATCAGATCCAGTACCTCCTGTGCGGTCCATGCTGGAGCTCTTTTTCGATTCTCAGACTGCATGGTCTCCTGTGCTGATGAGCTCTGCATGGTCACCTGTGCTGATGAGCTCGACTGGCCAAACAGGAAATGAGATTCAAAAGTTCGCAGGGCTTTTCCTGTACACCTGGCCAGTGCATTGGAGTTTAAAGTGCTGTCCAGAGCGGTCACAATGGTGTACTGTGGGATAGCTCCAGGAGGCCAATACTGTCGAATTGCGTCCACACTAACCCTAATTCGAACCAGCGATATCGATTTTAGCGCTAATCCCCTAGTCGGGGAGGAGTATAGAAATCAATTTTAAGAGCCCTTTATGTCGAAGTAAATGGCTTTGTTGTGTGGACGGGTGTAGGGTTAATTCGCTTTAACTCTGCTAAATTTGACATAAACACATAGTGTAGACCAGGCCTTATGCTAGGTTTCCTTGCTCCCTGCATTTAACATTTCAATAAAGTACTTATTTAGGAGATCTGAAATAAAGCTCAAAAGTTGAAAAGATGAAATATCAGAAGAACTGAGACCAAGTATGTGTAACCTTCAATAGAAAACAGACTGGAAAGAAACTGGGATATTTTCTTTTCATATATCTTTGGCCTTACTATTGTTTATTCAAAAGCTTTCTGGCATCCAGAATCCTCAGCACCAAGTGACATTTCATATATTTTAACTCAATACAGATTTACAGCTTCCCATCCATTCATCTTTGACAGGGAAATATATAGTCTGCCATTATAAGTCCTTTATGATGACCCTGTCTTCCATACTCTTCATTCTAATCATAGCTATGCCACTTACTATTCATGTCAGTTTGGAAATATATAAGAACCATAAAAGTAAAACCTCCTCTCCTTCCCCTCTTTGACTTACCATTGAAAGAGCTATAAAAATGAAACTGAAATGAATTCATACAGAATTTCAAAATAGCATGAATAATTTTCCCCCTCCCAACAATGCTTGACAAGGCTAATGGAATAATGCCTTTCAATCTCCGATCAACAAATAAACAGCTGCCACATGTCCATCTGATAAAATTTATTTAAACACTGTCCTTACTCTAGCACACAAAAATAGAAATGCCTCCTAACTTTCTATTCTCCTTTTTTCTTTAAACAAACTAAACAAAAAGAGTGTGTATCATGTTACTAAGTTCAAGATTTGTGTTTGTATTGCTAATTATGGAGGCACCCATCATTGTTCCATAGTTAAAGTTTTGCATGTAAAGTAGGGATTCAATCACTTTTCAATAAATGAAGGAGACAGTATTCCCTCCCCAAATGTGTAGCAGTTATTCTAAGCTATTCACAAAATTTTAACCTTACATATCCGGATAGGGATATGTAAGGTTGAAAGTATGTGTTTTTAAAAATCAGTTTAATCCAGAACTATGTACATTATTCTTTACAAATCAAAACTGTATGGTTACTGTATGATGTCATTACAGGGCAGAGTTAAAATTGTTTGGGTGCCATAACTGTACTTTCTATATCTTAACATGTTTATCTTCTTTTAAGTGTAACCCTAACATTGAATTCTCTGGTATGTAATGCTTGCTTTTGGGATAATTACACATCATCTTGCAATATTTTTACTCTTAAATTACTGATTTGGACTGAGTCTTTACCCCATCTTAACATATTTTCTATCTAGAAATTACCAAAAAAGCGTTTGAAAACAGTTAAAATAAACATTCCGGCAGAGGCTTTCCTAAGGCTCATCTGATGAAATCAAGAACTATGCATTCAGTGATGGAGTTTTAGACTTAGATTTTTACAGCTTGGACTGTTGGTTAGAGAACTCAAAAGATAGTGGTGGACAGAAGTAAGCAGAATTGATTCCAAAGACCTAAAGTGATCAGATATACTGATACTGTACACAGTTCTTCAATAAGATAGGTGGTGCCATTATTCATGAAAAACAAAAATAAAATCTTGTAAATAGATTTTGATTTAAATTGGGAGTGCCCAAGGGGGAAAAAAAAAAGATAGGTGGAAGTTAAACAGAAAATAAAACAAGGACACTAGGAGGAAACCATCATCCTAATGAAGTTAAATTCTAGCCAAGGATTTAGTGCCATGATTAGAGTGGTATCTTTGGTGCAACCTTAAAAACATTGCATCAATGCTCCAACGGCAAACATCTTTTTCAGAATCGGATGAAACAGCATGTATAAAATATGAACTAATATCAACTGATAAATAATTTTTGAAGCTAGGAAAACCTTGTTTGGAAATTTGATGCTTCTCCTTGGTTGCATCAGATATTCAGAGCTTCCACATCTACTTCAGGCCTTCTTCATGCAATTTCCAGGTTGGAAGACTGCCCTTCTTATCGGCTAGAAATATTTATACACAGGTTCCAATAACTCAATCAATCAATCAATCTACCTTGACACTGGAAAAAAGAAGTAGAAAATATTTTGGAAAAAAATGCATATCATTGAGGTATGCTTGTTTCATTATCAATATGGTGAATATCCCTGTCGTGTACTTTAAGTGAGAATATTAATAACCACATGACATTCAGCAAGTCTTGTTTTGTTAAGGAGATTGGGAACCAAATTCAGTTCCCCCAATAAACATATCTTACTCCCTTGCATATGTAAGGATTGAGTTGTCTTTACATACCAAACACCTAAACATGGAATAGATCTCCTCACAGCAGTGCAAAAACTACAGGGCCAATTTTTTTTGCTTGTGTATATGGTGAAACTCAGCTAAAGTCATTGGAGCTGCACTCATTTTCACAAGCAGAGAACTTGGACTATGATACCTGGCACTCAGGGATAATATGTTCTTGTATATTGCTTAGTAGGGAAAAGAGACATATTGGTTAATATTTACATATCTGTAATGGCAGAGTATATATTTTAACTTCCTTAGTTCTTAGGCTTGATTTAATCTTTGGGGTGATTTTAATGCAGATAGCTATGGTCTGGTCTCATCAATCTTATCATTGCTATGCTCTGTTCCCTGGCTGCCAGTATATGCCACTATAAAATTCAAGCTGGTGGTGAGCATTTATATGGTGAAAGCCCAAAGCCTGCTACTTCATCTCTAAACCACCATCTGATTTATGCATTCAACCAGAATTCTGAAACTGTTTTGAGGGTAAAATCCATGGAAGTCAGAGGGAGGATAGTTTTGGCAATAGAATAGACTCTCACCAGAAATAGATTTAAGCATGAATTTGGCAACATGTAGAAAGAATTGCCAGACATCTCCTTACCTAGGCCTTCCAAATTTAAAGAGTTAATTCATGCACATCACCATTTAAAATAATAGACACATGAGAATTCAGTCAGAGAAATCCAAATATTTAGTTGTAAAAAGTATAATTTAAGGGCAAGATGATCTGCCCTATGTTAGTCTATAAGTGGCAGAGGTCACTTTAGAAGTCCTACAAATAGATTTTTAAACCTAAATTCGCATTCAGCATATGTATATGTCAGGGGTGGCCAAACTTACGGATCCTCCGAACTGCAAACGATAATATTCAGAAGTTCAAGAGCCAGGCACACCTGCTGGGGCTTGGGACTTCAGCCCTGCTCCTGCTGAAGCCCTGAGCCTTGGCAGGCACCTCCTGCAGGGCTGAATCCCTGAGCCCCTTCCTCGCTGGGCAGAAGCCCATACCCCACCACCCAGCCACAGAGAAGAATCTCCGAACTCCCCATCCAGTCTGGTAGGTGGAGAATGGGGGGTGGGATTCTCCACAAACAACACTTTAACTGGGCCACCCCTGCTATATATGAAGGATGACAAGGCAGGGAAGTCAAGTGCAGAAACAGAGGGAGAACATACATCTATAGAGCAAAAGGGTAAATATGTCCAGACAGGATCAAAGCATTACTAAACAATCGAGATCTGCTGTCACTACAAAAAGCAGAGATGGAAAGAATTTGTGCTCCCATTACAATAGAACCTTGATAATCATTATGAACCCCTCAGGTCACTTACACTTCATGGCCTAGTCTTCTGCATTTCCAGGCTTGACCGTCAGTGCGTGTTGGAGTCTATGGGTCTGATATAACAGCACAAGTAGTGCTGGCCCTTATGCTATTTCAGAGCTGTTGTTGCCCTCTGTGGGCCAACGCAGAGCAATCTGGGTGGGATCCATGATCAGAGACCTTTCCCATTTCCATTAGTGATCCATCACCAAGCTGAGCTTGTCTCAAGCCCTTTCCCCAGGAATAGCCCATGGCTGCCATGGGGAGAAGCAGAAAACATAGTGGCAGCTCCCAGAGGCCCCAGGCAGGGAGAGGACATAGAATCTTCTTTGCATCTCCCACCCTTATCATATGGTTGTGGGAGAGAGGGGATGGAGGCTGAGCATATGTCATGGTAAGTCTGGTTGGGGAGTGAATATGCTGGGGGTGAATGAGTAACTTTCCACATCTCCTTGTCAGCAAGCTAAGCAGTATTCACTTAGTCTATGATGTGCATGGAAGACAGTCTGTTCAAGAAATAGCTTTCAAGAACAACATTGCCGTTAGAATGCTGCAGTGCGTCCTTTGATATCTGCCGTTTCTTGATAAACTTTGTTAATCTGCAACTGACAGACATATAGGGCAGCAATATGCCAGCACCAATGATTTCAGGTTTTGTGGAAGGGCTTACAGTATGTTAGATGTAGAAAATCCAGTACCACATAATGATTTATTTTAAGAGAACTGAACTGAGGCTCTTAAAATAGTTATATTTTATCAGCACTTTCCTCCTTCATTGAGAAGAAGTGTCAGTTATAAAATGGACAGGCGAGAGATTGGATTGGATGTCTTTGAAAGTCAGAGCATAGAAAAGACTGTCTGACTCTGATAGCTGAATAAATAGTTCAGCCAAATGGTGGCTTTGTTACATTTCACAAAAATGAATGTCTTGCCATTTTGAACTTGCACAGCACTCCACTTAGGGAGAGCCCCCTGCTGGTGAGAAAATAATCTTGATAAAAGTAAATTTTGCAGATAGAGGAAGGGGCTAATTCCATTCTCCCAGACCCTAACTTCCCCTTCTTTAGATACCCAGCTCTCTGGTGGATTCATGGGGTTTTGAGAAAACAGTTGAGCAAACAACATCTATTAGGAAAGACACATTAGTGACTGATGGGAAATGCTGTGCATGGGGAGACAGACAGTGAAGATCTCTTGCTGCTTGCATTGCTCCAAAATGTCTTGCTTCCAAGTACCTCAAATACATGTAATGATACAACTGTGAACAGCAGTAGCAGAAAAAGTATGGTCTGCTGGTTATAGCACAGGATCAGTACTCCTGCTCACTCTCATAGTGTATGGGGATGGAGGTGGAGTGCAGTCTAGTGGTTAGAAGCAACAGAAGTCAGGACTCCTAGTTCTAGCCATTGTACGATATGCATATGGATTGCTTTGTGACAGATATAACCCAGGTTCAGTCTTTTAAGGGTAGCTGCAGCCTTTGGTGTTTTCTTCCTCTACTGCAGCATTCACTGAATTTGGTGGGGAATATTTAGGATCCTTTGCATCACTTATTTACTCTCTTTAAAAATCAGTTTCTATAATGCTTTAATAATAAACAGAACTGGCTTATCATTCCATTCTGCCCACTGGTTTATTCCAGTACTATGCAGCTGTTTTTATTTTATGAGTTGCCATCACATACTTCCAGTCTTCACTGTACAGTGTATTATCAAGAGACAAAATTAATAGCCTTGTGCGGGTGATGACAGAGGATTTTTGTGGAACATACAAATCCTTTTTCTCAGAAAAGGCATGGAGGGCAATCTGATCCTGCCAGGTCATCTGATCCAAATAAAAGTTTGTAAGTTACTATAGAGAAAGCTCACAGCGAAAGTCTAACACCATTTGATTGCTTATTCAGTCCTTGTACCCTATCTTCATATCTGCTCCATCCTGTATCACCAACCATTCCATGGTGTCCTTCTACTAAAGACTATTGACTATTGAGCTGTGCTGAATGGAAATGATATACAAACTCAGCACTGCCCATCACACCGCCTCTATCTACTGCAATTCTTTGAGTGTCAACAAAGTAATGGATAAAGGGGAAGCGATAGATATAAATGTATTTGGACTTTCAAATTTTTTTTGACAAAGTCCCTCACAGGAAGCTATTCCAGAAACTAAGTAGTCATGAGGTGAGAGGTACAGCTCTGCCACAGATTAGAAACTAGCTAAGAGATGGAAAACAAAGAACAGGACTAAGTGATCAATTTTCAAAAAGGCAAAAGGTTAACAATGAGGTTTGGTAAGTATTGAAGTGAGAGACTTCAAGGACAAGTCTTACTGTACATGTAATTTACCAACAAACTGAAATAAGCAGGAGAGATTGCAATATAGATGGCATCTGGAGAGTAGCCTTTTCCATATAGACTGTGACCTTAGGTCAAGACCTCAATTTCCCTCCTCTCTACTCTGAGGTTTGTAGGCAGTACAGACATATTCGTTCTGACTCCCTGCTGATCTATTGTGGTTTCTGAGGGTTTGGGAATTCTTGAAGAAAGAGGAAAAGCATTGCAGGTGTTCAACCTCCCTCTCAGCAAACTTGGAATGGACTCCAGAGAGACCCTCAACTAGTTAGAGAGCATCTTTTTCTCTTACACACACCCAGGCCACAGGCCAGTCCTACTTTCTATTCCTTTTCCTATTGCTCCTCTAGATCACCAACGGACAGATAGAAAGCACTGACATGGAAGACAATGGGGTTGCTTTCCATGCTCTTGGATTTTTATAGTCATGTTGCTGCCTTTCAAATAGTTCATTTTTAAGGTGTTTGTTTGCCCTTTCTCTCTCAAGACAGCCAAAGGGTTGTTTTGAACATGACCATCCAGAATTTAAAATGTGTCACTTTCATTGACCTAATCCTAAATTATTCTAAATGCAACAGATCTACAAGTGCATTCATCTATATTCTCCATTTGCACTGAGAGGGGCATTTTCTGTCATTCATATTGTTGTAGATACCTGTTGTGAAAATGAAAATGAAAAGCCTCTTTTTTAAAATGCAGTTTCGTGAAGTCTTTACAAAGAATTTTAAAAACCAAAATCCTAAGTGCTAAAGGCCTGCTTCTGCAATCTTCCCTCACAGTGAGCAGCACACACATGAGTAACTTTAAAAAAAATGTCCAAAATCTTTGAATAAATTGACTTTATTTGGGCCAGAATTAAAGTGAGTCAGAGCTGTGGAAGATTGCACTTGTTCCTGGTTCTTTATCTTTCTCTTCAGCTGGCTCCAAATCCTAACCCAGCAAACGTTAGAGTCATAGCCGCAGACAACAAATGAATGAGTCTATTTCAGACGCATATTTTTCAGAATGAAAGGCTGGCCTGTTCTGCATTCTCTTCAAGCAGTTCCAGGGTAAAATATAATCCATGAATAAATTTGTATAGACTCTTGGAAAGATGAGTAGACAGTGAATAAATGGGCTCCCAAGATTGTATCATGTTACTTCTGTGGAGGAATACTTTAGCCTTAAGACCTATTCCCTAAAAAAAAAAGGGGGGGGGGAGGGAAATGCAGCATCCTACATCTTGGGGGAAAGTAGTTAATACATACTAGGTGTGGAGTAATGGAATGCCTGAGCAGCTTAAGGTCAGATACCTACACACTTTCCTCCAGGCATACAAGATATGAGAGGAAAGTGGGTCAAATTTCAAGGTTAAAATACCCACAGACTTTCCTTGTTATAAAAAGAAAGAAAAGGAGTAGACAAGAATAGAAGACAGCAGAGTTGAACTCTTTGCCCAAATGTTTTTTGTGGCCAAAGAGCTTTGGATTTAGAGCCAAGTCCTGTTCCTGTTCTGTCAAGGAGAGTTTCTCTATAACCTTCAGTTGGAAACAGCTAGAGATTTCTGTGGTCAGAAGAACAGGTTATACGGAATTACACCAGAATCAGTGCATACAAAACCCACATAAAACAAAGCGAGCATAAAGTTAAAATGGGAATTAAGCTAGCTATAGAGAGATGCACATCCAAAATGTGGGAATTATACCCCATGAACAAGTACTAGAGCTTGTAATTAAGGATTTCGAGACAAACAGTAGCTACAATTGTAAGTCTTGAAAATGTTCATTGGGTCTGTAAGGGTGCAGGACTCACCCCTGCGGCGCCTTCTGCTGGTCATCTCCAGAAATTAGCTCTTCAGCCATTGGAGCGCCCTCTGCAGGCCGGTGTCCTGCTACCGCTTGGCCTCCATGTCCCTCCATGTCCCTCCTGGCCCTGTTGTCTGAGGTGCTGACCCCTGGCAGTACCCCCACAGTTCTGGGTCTCCCCCTCCAAGGGGAACCCCCACCCACTATCCCCACTTCACCTCAGTCTTGGCTACTGCCCAGTCTCCATCTAGCCCCCATTCACTGGGGCAGACTGCAATATAAGCCACTCATCACAGGCAAAGGGGTTTGGACCTGCTGCCTCTGGCTACCCGTGGGCTGCCCTTCAACACTGTACCTAATAGGTCTTACAAGGCCTGCAGCCTGGGGCTTTCCTAGGCCAGAGCTCCCTGGCTCCCTTAGCCTTTCCCCAGCCCTGCTCTACTCCAGATACCTGGTTAACCTCCCTGCAGCCAGGCCCTTCTTTCTCTGAATGCAGAGAGAGACTGTCTGGGCTTCTGGCTCACAGCCTCTTATAGGGGCCAGCTGGGCCTGATTGGGGCACGGCCACAGCTGAGCCTACTTTCCCCAATCAACCCAGGCTTTTTGCCCCAGCCACAGCCCTCTCCTGGGCTGTTTTAAGCCCTTCAGGGCAGGAGCGGGGTAACCACCCTACTGCAGGGTCCCATAGCTAGGATTTTCAAAGAGAGAACTCAGAACCCAATAGAAGTTAGGCACCTTGAATCAAGAGAGTAAGTGTTGTGTGTACTCAGACTTCTCCTAGTTCCATCTGAATAGGTCATATAAACGTTACCAGGGTAAGCCAGCCCATCATGCTGCATTTTCCAATGAGAATTAGAATTGGTGTTTATCAATTTGTAAACATCATGTGTGTCAAGCACTGCTCACCTAACTCACATGTTCAGTGGAATAATTTGCCCAAGTCAGACATGAAGGATTAGATACCTGATAAGACTTTATATATATATTTTTTTCTGTGAGAAAAGCAAAAAGCTTCTACAAGTATCAGCTGTTATAATCCTACTACGTCTTGAGTTACCTTGCCAGCTCCTCAGCTGGTAGAAATGGATGTGCAGTTGTGTTGACTCTGATGGAACAATGCCAGTTTATACTAACTGAGGTCTGCCCCAAGGAGACTGTTTCTTACAAAGCTCTCCTCTCTCTCCTTTATCCCTGACATGCTCTGCTCAGTCATAAATGTATGAGATTTTCAAAAGGTTTTCAATGGGATTTAATTCCCTTCAATTCCTTTGAAAATCTCAATTTATAATCTATCAGGGGCAGATCCTTGGTGGTGTGAGGAATTGTCATCATTCCATCAAAGTCAATAGAGCTATGAAAATTTACACCAGTTGAGGATATGCCCCATTTGTTTAAATTTTAATTCCTTAATCTTTTCCATTTTATTCAGAACACCAATGTCATAATACTTTTGTATGTACCGTGTGTCTCTGCTATTTATTTAATATAACTTCAATCTTTTCTCTACAATAAATATTGCATGAATTCATACTTTGATGTAGAAATATTAACCTTCAACATTTTCCCCTCCAATTAGATTATATAATACATACCACAGAGGTAAACAAATTTGAGCTACGTTCTTAATACCAGTTAAGGATTTCGCTACATTTAAAATCATGATGATGTTTCTTGTTAAAATATACAGGTTGCTCATTATATCTTGGAATACAGCATAGTTGTTTTATTCCAGATTTTGCTTCCAAGGTTAGCACAGAGCAGACCTAATTATGTAGAATGCCTGAATACATCTTCTTCTCAGCCAGCATTTTCACCTGACTCTGCTTGGTACTTATTATTTTCTGCTCATTATAAACCCTGACATAAATAGTAAGAAATCAACAGCCAGAGATGACAGTCACTAGTAAAACAAGAGGAATGTAACGGTTGCCCTGCTCACCCATATGCTTGGCTGTTACAGTAGAAGTTTCTCAAATTCTTTTTGAAGATGCTGATATTTTTTGTATATACTTTTGGAGCATTACTTATATTTTGCCAGTCCTAAGGTATCACCCAACACCAGGGGAAATGTACTGGTGCTTTAAATATATTAAGAAATTAGTAGATTGTTTAAAGGATATTAAACATTGTGAAAATGCAGAGGCACAAAAGACCTTCAGGGACTTTGTTTTTAGACTGCTTTGGTTTCAGAACCTGCTACTGTTGACACTTATAAAACCCAGGCTTTGATGTACTCTAAGATGAGTTCTTTTTTTTTGTATTCCCTCCACTCCCCACTTCTAGGCCTAAGAGGTAATGATTAGGGCTGAACAACTAGTGGGAGAATGTATTCACGAACATGTTAGTGTAGCTAGGTGTTTTCAGCAGGAACAAGGAACCAGATTCACACAGTTAGGGGTCCATCAAACACCACTAGCTCATGCCTCTAACCAGCTATTCTGATGTCACAAAATATCATCTCTGGGTTCCTTAACAGACAATACTTCCCCTTTTACAAGCACTCAGTCTGTGTACAAAACAAGGGAAACTTTACTAGGGAAAAGGGAACACAGTAACAATATAGCTATATGAATGATTAATAAAACACTCCCCAACAGTCTCCTGGACACCCCTCAACACACATGTCATATTGGTGGCCTATTTTCCTCAAACCTGCTTATTTCCTTTGTAACATATAAACATATTTCCTACCTAGAAAATGTAAGTGTGTCTAGTATATCAGTAGAAAAAAAATGTGATGGAGCAGCAATGGACAGCTATGCCATAAATTATGTCCACAATGAAGCACAACTGTACCAGTAAAGAGAGTGCTATGTATGTGCACAGTTGCTCCTCTTGCAGCATCACTGCAATTTGCGTACCAGTGTAAGAGTCAGCCATGCAATTCATTAATATAAAGTTAAAAAGAAAGAAAAGTGTGATAAGCTCAGGACAGATAGCTGCAAGAGAGGGGTAGAAATCAGTCTCAGAGGGTTAAAAGGCCCTCCTCCCTGTCAATTGGGGGGTAACTACAGGTCAATCAGGTTCAGCTGAGAAGTGGTTACCAAAGTATCAGTTAGAATCAGCTGAGAGGGAGCTACCTGAGGGGTTAATTAGCATCAGCTGATTCCAACTAAGGGCTGCCTGAGACCTTTTTAAACCCTCCCCGTGGGAGAAGGGGGAAAGAGAAGGAGTCCCGCTGCCAGGAGGTTAGGAGCAACAAGACAGTGAGCCTCACCAGGAGGAGAGGCAGTATTCCCTCCCACAAGGGAGAAAAACAAGCTAAAAAGACTGATGGAGAGAAGGAACTGACTTTCCCTGTGCCCTAAGGGGGACCATATTACCCAAACCTGTCTCACCAGGGCTAAAAGCAGCAGAGGCTGGGGAGACCGAGAAGGTTCCTTGCCACACTGCCTATTAATTAGTCTAATCCAATCTATACCATGCACATTACCATGGTATCTGGGGGACTTACCAAATGACAACAGATAGTTTAAACACATTGTTCGGTTTGCTAAAACAAAATAAATAGATGTGACATTCTGGTTCCATTTAAGTTAGTGGTGAAATTCCCACTGACTTTAACAGAGCCAGCATTTTACCCATGAATGCCAAATTCTGCCTTCACGTGCATGCACACATTTGCCATTGACTTCTGTGGAAGCTGTACCTGTGTGACTGAGGAAAGGATCTGGCCTGCTGAATACATGCTAACAATGCAGATGAAACATACACGTGTAATCATGCCTTTGCACATACACGTGCACACACACGCATACCAGTACAAATGAATATTCATCAGCACCAATTCATCTAACTCCAATCACCTCTCATTTTAAGCTCTGAGGCACTGTAATTTTCACCTTTATTATGAAGAAAGAGCAATCACACTAGAGAGGCTTGTCATTTTCCTAGTAATGCATTTAATATGACATTTGGGAAAGTGCTTTTCTGTGTCTAGCATAACAATGTTGTTTGTACATTTTTAATAGAAGCTGCACAAAGGCATATAGTGCAAGTAGCTTCTTGTGCTGATTTTTTCCTTTAATTTGAATGCAAGTTAAATGTTAAATTACAGGATTTGTGATCTGTTTTAGTATAGCTATGGAGTTGTCTATTATGGACTAAGCTTCAGTTCACTTGTAGCTTTCCTTTAACTGACTAGGAATTCTGAAGCTGTTACGCTATATTATTCCAGGAGGCCAGCATACTTCGGGATCTGCTGAGTTTCAATATATGTCTATTGGATATGAAGTTAGTTAAAATTTCTAAAAATGTAAGACTATATTCTAGAGACGGGGAGCGGGAATCAGAGAATAAAATATGACTCCTTAATTCTCAGGGATATTCTTACCCCTTGTGCAATTTAAAGAAGCTACTGGGCTATTCTAAGTTGCTCTATTGATATAGGATCTCAATGGACCAAATGCCAGTGGAGAATTGGCTTAGTGCAACTGTGTTCTAACTTCTACCAAAACCTGTCCTTATTCCCAGTAGCCCTATCCCCTAATGCTGGACTAGGGAGGGATCCCATGCGCAGAACCTGACTGGGGTATAGTTGTTTCAGCAGGGAGTTCATCTCTGACAGGGGAATTCTCTGCCAGGCATCTTCAACCAGATTATGGTAGAGCAAAAGGAGTCTTAATACACTGGAGGAGTTGTCCCATATTCACCTTGTAGAACAAAAGCCAGTGGTGGGGTTCCTTAAACGAAGAGAAAATGTAGATTGTACAATAGAAGCAACTGTGTGGTATTAGGCATAAGACACTCCCAATAGCTGAGTTACCCAAAAGAGACTGAGATGGGGAGGACAGGTTGCTGGCCAATGTAGACATCACGGCCGGCTCCAGGCACCAGCTAAGGAAGCAGGTGCCTGGGGAGGCCAATTCAAAGAGGCAGCACTATGTCCGCTATTGGGGCGGCACGTCTGGGGTCTTTGGTGGGAATTCGGCAGCAGGTCCCTCAGTCTCTCTCTTCCTCTTTGAGCTGCCGCCGAAGTGCCGCAGAAGAGGAAGAGAGGATTGAGCTGCCGCCGAAGTGCCGCCAATAGCTTTTTTTTTTTTTTGCCGCTTGGGGCGGCAGAAAATCTGGAGCCGGCCCTGGTAGACATTGATTAACTTCTATGAGTCTATCAGGCAAGATACAAAACCTTTGAAATATTGTAATTGTGCATGTATTTATTGTTAAGTGCAGCCCTGAAGCTCTGCCTGCTAAGTGGCCATAGTGGCCACTTATGTGCTCATCTTCTTCAGTGACCTGTTAATAAAACACACTGTCACTTTACTGATATGAAATGAACAGGCATAAGTGAATTTTTAAATGTGAGGTAAAATATTTTGTGATTGTGATATAGAGAGACATCAGCCTTGAGAGTGAAAGTGATTAAGCTTTCAGGAACTGGCCAAGGCCCTTTTTTCTTATTTTCCAGACATGTCTCCTCAGCTATTGCAATCTGACTAGAACAAACTAGTTGTGCAGACAAATTAATGTGCACTGCAGTGTAGGTGGCAGGGCCTGTCTTGATTCCAAGACACCTTAATTCCAAGACACCTTGATACCTTGTTTCCAGTCGCAGACATCTCTGTACTTTCTTCTGGGTTTGTTAAGCCTACCCTCCACTGATTCAATAACTTCCTACAAATACATTGCTGCTGTTTCCCTGTGCATTTTACTGTGGGGTCTCTGGATTTCTATATGGTCCATGTTCCACTCTATCATCTGATTTCATTATATGTACATCTCTGGTGCCTCTGATATTGTTGTTTCATAAAGCACAGCTAGTAAATTGCTTTTCCTTCACATTTCCCTCAATGCTTTCTATATTCTCACCACTCTATCTGGTTGATATCTCTGATACCTGTCCTCATTCAGATTTATTTATGTGCATCTGAATTACTTTACATGATTCTGTGGAGATTTGTCAAGCCAGCAATCTACCCACTGTTGTTCTTAATAGTTGTCCCCTTGCTGTTTTGTCCCATTTTCCAACTACAATTCTAGCCCACATCACCAAGGAAGTTAACCGGCGATTCTTCTGTCATTTACACCATGAAATCTTAAACCCAAAGAACTTAAATGCCTCTGAGAGACAAAATAAAAAATTCAGGGGACAATAAAGGAATGATGATGATTGCCCTTCCTTTGTTCAATTTGAACTAAGCATCAGTAAACTACAGCAGTTTTCACCAGCAAAGTCAATTTTTGCTCCTGTTGCTGAAAGATGTAGTTCAAATTATACCTAAAAGCTCCATTTGATCCAGAGCTCTTATCATAACCAATCTTGTAATGTTTGCTATGTAAACAAACACCAGTGCCATGTGACCACTACAGAGAAAGAAAAAGAAATCAGCCTGAGAGTAACGATGACTGAGGTCCAAGGAGCATTCTATGGTACTCTAAATTTTCAATGCATCATAGACATGGCTGTCCCATTATGGAAACTTGACTAGTAAAAATCAGTTATGGAGGCAAAGTAGCTAAGTGAACTTTAACACAGCAGACTTGAACAACATAGAGAGTGCACGAAATTATTATGCTATCTATAACTTATGGTAATAGGTAATGTCATGTTGGGGTAAATCATCTGAATTTAGCTCTTAATGCTCCTCCTGACTGGAAAGAGCTCAGAATTAATCATTATAGCTAATGTTATATTATGCTTTTTTCTTTATGTATAATTAATATTTTTACTGGGGGCCAATCAGTATAATGATTGATTTGGAAAATTCTAAAAATAGTTACCAGAGAGTAATCTTAATTGGTTAAGAATGTGGGAGAATATGCTTCTGTGGTCTGATTGTAACCCAGATGTGCCAATTTCACTTTGTGTTAGGAAGGATAAGCATCATCATTCCTTTTGGGTCTCCTGACATTTTTATTTTGTCTCCAAGAGGCAGAAGAATTCTTAGGGCTTAAGAGCTCAGGGAGAGCTACATCAGATATGCCTTCATAGCAATGTTTATTGGTTCTTTAGGGACATTCCAAAGAATGGAAGAATTAGAGGTAACAGTTGCAGCAGCAAACCCCAGTCCCTGTATCTGCTTTATTTTAAGAGACTAAACAATTTCTATAATGCATCACTTTTCAAATCAAAGAGAACCTTGGTCTCAGCAGGACTAAATACACAGTTCATTTACTAAAGTAAAATTTTATTAAAAGAGCAGAAAAAGAAAGTTGTGGCATAGAAAGAAAAAGGAATGTGCACTGAACTTCAGAGACCTGCAAGAAATGTCTCTTTAATTTGAACTTTCAATATTCTGTACAGTTACTTTTGGAGCAATCTTTGTGCAGTAGCTTTAAGAGGATATTCCATTGCTGTCCACAGTCACAGATTGTTCTATTTCTTGTGAAGCCATCAACTGTATGTTGGAAAAAAAAAAGACCCTGAGAAAGTGCACTGCCATTCATCTTTCTCTGACCAATGAACTTTTCAAGTTTCTGACTTAATTTTCACTCATCACATGGATTATCCCTAGACTGCAGTGCTAGATGTTTGCTGAGAAATTAAACAGGCTTTTAAGGGTGAAAAACATTCTTAATTTTGTTGTCGAAGTAACTCCCCAAATTACTGAAAATGGCATGGAATCCTCTGATTTTCACAGGTGTTACTGGGGCAGCTGTGGTCAAAAAGTCACAGCCTAGGTCTGATAGGGCCATGGTTTCAGGGAGATGGGAAATCTACAGGACATTACATCCATACAGATATGAAGGATATACTGTGGGTATATAACTAGGGTATACCCCAGATCCACAACAATCTCAGAGGACCTGTAGATGTTAGGATGAGAACCCATTTGTTTGCTGAAGGTAAATGGCAGGGCAAACATGGCTCCCCACTGGAACAATGTGGGTAATATCCTCAGAGGAGTGTGCCTTGGAAGTTTGCCTCCCTTAGAAACCATCTTGCAGGCTTTTCCTGTGGGAGGGGGCAACCTAGTCTGATATTCTCTTGCTTTAAATGCAGTTGTTGTGTATATGCAATGCACTATGTATGTGTTAATTGTTAATTATTTTAAAAGCAGTATGCTATATTAAGCATTATTTTAACATGTACACAGGGCCATAATGTACATTCTAAACAGTTTGAAGTTGTTTAGGATATCATCAGGCTGGAACTATGCAGCAACCTCTTCAAAAAGAAACAAGCATACCATTTTATACACAGTAATCTAGGACTGTTGTGATGGGCTTCTACCAGTGTTTTAAAATTACAGTGTTTTACATTATAGGAGTGAAAAACTACATTATACGACTAATTGGTGATCTGATTTTTTCTATGCTACTGTACACAAATTTAAAAACAATGCTTATTTCTGATTATCCATATCTTCCACTTCTCTTTAAATAACCATTTGCATTATTCTTGCTGATCTCAAAATCTTCATACTTCTCTTCTTTGTATATTCTGTTCCAGCTTGACCGTTACCCATATGATTTCTATCACTGTCTCCTAGAATTGCTGGAAATTTATCAAAATATAAAAATCACATATGGCTTACTGCTGCTGCTGTATATCTGAAAGCAAGCAAATGTGGAGAGTTGGTCTCAGGATTAATATTGGATGTTGTGTTTGATAAGCAGGCTGTAAAAAGGGTTGTACATAATGTGATATCCATTTTTCCCATTACATTTAATTTCTGGCATCTGTAAGTTTGCCTTGTTCAATCTTTTGACTGAGATCACTGCTACCTCAGTTTTACATCAGTGTGATTGTATGGGATTCTTTTGCATAAGATTTTTAAAAGTAAAGTCCTTTTTTTGTTCAGTGTGAACATTAATTATAACCCTACTCCAATTTCTGTGAGAGTAGAGAACTCCTCCTATGTCCTTGCTAAGATTTCCTCTCACTCCAATGATATGTGTTGGCTGGCCATGTGTGGACATCAGAGCGGATCTCATTATGCTTCATAGCACAATCCAGCTTCTAACTAAGGGGGTTCAGGACAAACTTTCCCTGGTGGTAGGTGTGACAATGCATGATTTAAACATGACCATTTATATTATATTAATATTGCCACTGTTAGACAATTGCAACAAATCTTGTACAAAGTATGTAATGTAAAGTATTAATGGAAAAGTTATGATTGGCTGCATATGATTATCCTGTTTATATGCATGTATTATTTTTGTATTTGAAATTATAAATATTGACTATATATTGGCCTCCTACCTATGTGCTACATTCCTGCACAACACCCACAAGGTAGTTTACCTCCAGTCTAACCAGCCATTGTGAATGAACTATTCAAGCTTGATGTCCCATTAAAGGCAATTAACTCTCACAATGGGCCATAGAAGAAATTCATCCTGCCAAGTGAGCCTTCTTGTGGATGCTTTAGCCATAATATGGGTGATGGCTGCTCCTGTGAGTCATCAAAGCATGTAAGGGCATGTTATTTCCATCTTGTTCCTCTAATTTTCTGCGAACTGAGAGCATTCTCTCCACATGAGAGAAGGTATAGAAGACCCTGGAAGCATCTCCATTTTGTCTCTTTCCTGCTCTGATCTATGGACTTATACTAAAGGGAGCATATTGATTTTTTGGAAGTTACCAGAGACTTTACAAGCCAGCAGCCTGTAACATCACTGCTACAAACCTGATCCAAGAACTTTGCAATGATTGTAGGTACATGACTTCTTTGACCATTTTAACTCTCTCATTCTTGTTTCTTATGAAAAAACCTTTAGATTTTAGATATGAAAGGACTGGCTGCAGCATGATTATTGGGTAAGATCTGAGTTATATACTGACCTGGCTGCCATGAGGATGCACCCTCAGGGTCCAGGTGGGTTTAGACTCATGTCAGCTATTACTTGATTTAGCTTGCTGCCACCTATGCTACTGCAGATACACTATTTTTAGCATGCTAGCTTGATGAGAGCTAGTGCAAGTATGTCTACAGGACTGGCTCCAAGTGTAGACATAGCCTCAGATGTAAGGGAGATAGGAAGTTCAGGTTAACACAGCCAGCCAGAGCAACTGACATGCAGGAGCAGGGTTGTTAGTCCAGAACAAGGAGCACACACCCCTTGGAGGGGGATGCTTACTTCAAAATGAGCTTAAGTATGGGGTGAGGAAAAATGTTGTCCATATGTCTAATCCAGGCTATCAGCTCTTTGCCTGCTCTAATGCCTAATACATGTATTTTGGATTATGAATCTGCTACTGCCTTTCAGCTAATGGAAATGGTCTTTTAGGTCAGACAGTAGATGCTCATAGTTTTAGCTCCAGAAATTTCAGGTTCAGTCCCTTCAGATGAACCAACTGGAAGCATTGTTACATATACATCTTCTAGAACAGTTAAACCTAGGTGAGCTAAACAGGAACAAAAATTGTTTGTTCAGAGCAAGTTTGCTTGAGGATGCATACAAAGGTGACAGTGAGAACCCTTTGTGTAATATCTTTGTGGGGAATGCTTAATATTCTAAAGAACAGGTTAATGCCTTAAACATCAAGAGGATCACAGGCTATTAACTGAGAAGGAGAAAAAGATACTGACCTGAAACACCTGAGGTTGTGTCTCAGCAATGCTTCCTGCTAATGGTGCAGAGAGAAGAACAGGATGAACTTGTTGGGACCTTACCCAGGGTACAATCTGGATCAATGAACAGCTGTGTTCCCTCAGTTCTCCAACCTGGGGTGCCTTTTACACCACTTTGCTGTGAAAGCAACCACTCTTGATCTGCTCACACACACCCTTCAGCATGTAGATTACTCTCAGTTATATTGCATGAGTCGTATAGTCAGCCACTCTTTAATTACACTGCAGAGTAACACCAGCAAGTTCTCAATCCCAGACTTTCCCCAGAAATGTAACTCTTGTACTGCCCAGCTGTCTCCTGGACAATTCAAGCTCATATAAAGTCAGTCATTTTATTATAAATATTTTATATAAATTTCTGTTATCTCAAATGGAATTTCCCAAACACTTCAATACAAACACATTGGTTTAGGTAAAACAATAAAACAAGTTTAGTAACTGCAAAAGAGAGATTTTAAGTGACTACAATTAATGAGGCATACATGGGAAAATTAGTTACAAGAAAATAAAAGCAAAACAAAACAAATCCCTAACTTAAAAAACTAAATGAATTCAAAGCAAAGGTCTCTCTCACCATGTTTCAGCAATATTACTGGCTGAATTTTTTTATAATCCAGATCCCTCCCCAAATCCAATACTGCTTCCTTTGTTCTTCAAGTATCGTTGATGCCATGGGTAGAGGGAAAGGAAAAGATCATTTGGGGCCTCTGCTCTCCCTTCTTCTAGTTCTTTCTCTTCTTTGAGAATCATCTCCAGCTGAGGTTCAGGAGACAAAATCACTGTAGATCGGAAACCCAAGCTGTTCCTTTGTCAAGATGTAGATTTTTTGATCACACCTTCTTTCCTGCAAAGAATGACCACTTATAACCAAAAACAATGAGGAGTCCTTGTGGCACCTTAGAGACTAACAAATTTATTTGGGCATAAGCTTTCGTGGGCTAGAACCCACTTCATCAGATGCATGGAGTGGAAAATACAGGAGCAGATATAAATACATGAAAAGATGGGAGTTGCCTTATCAAGACTGAGGTCAGTCTAACGAGACAATACAATTAACAGTAGGATACCAACAGAGGAAAAATAACTTTTGTAGTGGCAATGAGAGTGGCCCATTTCAAATAGTTGACAAGAAGTAACAGTAAGGGGAAATTAGTATAGGGGAAATTAGGTTTAGACAGATTGACAGAGCCAGAAGGGTACCAAGAAGTCACCTACTAAAAGACAGGCCCAACAAAGAAAGTAAGAGAATGCCACTAGCCATCACCTACAGCCATCATCAAGGATCTACAACCTATCCTGAAGGACGATCCCTCACTCTCACAGACCTTGGGAGACAGGCCAGTCCTTGCTTATAGACAGCTCCCCCCACCCAAAACTGAAGCAATGCTCACCAGCAACTACACACCACACAACAAAAGCACCAACCCAGGAACCAAACCATGAAACAAACCCCGGTGCCAACTCTGTCCACATATCTATTCAAGGGACACCATCATAGGACCTAACCACATCAGCCACACCATCAGGGGCTTGTTCACCTGCACATCTACCAATGTGATATATGCCATCATGTGCCAGCAATGCCCCTCTGCCATGTACATTGGCCAAACCGGACAGTCTCTATGAAAAAGAATAAATGGATACAAATCTGACATCAGGAATTATAACATTCAAAAACCAGTAGGAGAACACTTCAATCTCTCTGGTCACTCAGTAACAGACTTAAAAGTGGCAATTCTTCAACAACAAAACTTAAAAAACAGACTCTAACGTGAAACTGCAGAACAGAAATTAATTTGCAAACTGGACACTATCAAATTAGGCCTGAATAAAGATTGGGAGTGGTTGGGTCATTACAAAACCTAAACCTAATTTCCCCCATACTAATTTCCTCCTACTGTTACTCATGCACAAAATTGCTTTGCAAGGAAAACTGCATGAAGAATGATAACAAAGAGATGTAAAAACACAAAAAAATAAAATAATAATAATAATAATAATAATAATTAATAAATAATAATCCAGAAGCAAATTTAAAGACCAGATTGAAAGTAGTTTGAAAATTTGATACTAAATATTAAATGTAGATGGTTTGACCTCTTGAGACAGACAGGTCTACAAGACACCATAAAATTCTGTAATAATAATTAAATAATTATTAAATATATCTTTACTTTCCATTGTAGCACACATTTTCTGTTAGAATTCCTAAGATATTACTTAGTTTTTCATTAAGGAAGTTTTCCTGCAGTCTATTTTGTTTTCATTTTTCCTCTTGTATTTTATGCCAGGCCAGATTTGGCTTTCATTTACACCGAGATAAGTTTGAAGTATCTCTATTGTGCTCTCCATGTTAAAGTTCTCCCCACACTCACAGTGGTAAAACAATTCCAAGAGTTTTTTACATTAACACTTCCAGCACTGACATAGCATAGTTCTTTCTTAAGCTGCCTGGAGAGAGGAAAATATTTATACTAGCCATATGGTTCCAGCAAGCACATTATTAGAGTAGAATACAGTCATCATCATGTCTCACCCAGGGTGCTCATTTCCACTTACTGTGATTCTGTGACAAATTAGTAATTTCTAATGAGTGCTCAGATGACAACTGCCAAAATGGTAGATCCTTTACCTCGGTGATGATGGTAATAGCATTTCATAGGGTTAGCAATTACATTGATTTCCCATAAGTAATAATGAGAGTGGGCTTCTATATTTCTAGTAGAAGCTTATTGAGCATGCAGGATATTAGAAGTCACATAGATGTGAGTAGTTATGAATCAGCTTTATCTTTGGCCATAAGTTTCTCTCCAAGGAACCTTAAATGGACTTTCAAAGTTACATCAGAATGGTGGAAAATTCTCTCACTTGAATGAGCTTAAAACAAAACATAAACTTAGCATCAGTGTTAATGAGAATAGAATCTGACCCTAAAGTAGGTCTCTAAGTCTTTTTGACTAGATTGTATATAAAGGAGCTCCCTCTTAGTGAACATTTGATGTCCTATTACCAAAGCACACCCATTATAATTGGATCCATTGGCCCATATTAGGGGCCAGATATTGAACCATTCAGGCTAATGGCAATTATGCCATTGACGTCAATGGGAGCAAGACTGGGTTCTCAATGCTTAAAATAGAGTAATAGACTTTATGAGTAATGCACTAATATGGTTGGAGTCCTTCCTGGAGGGACACATCCAAAGAGTACAGATGAGAAACTTCATCTTCACGACTAGACTCTTATGGGGTTCCACAAGGAATAATTTTTTTCTCTCCAGTCTATTCAACATCTATATGTAACCATTAAGTAAACTGCTCAGGCAACATGGTCTCAAGTGCCAGAAATATGAAAATAACACACATGTCCTTCACCACATACAACCACAAAACTACCCCCAAAATGGACCAGTGCTTGGATGTGATCAACCCATGGATGAAGAGCATCTGGCTGAAGCTAAAACCGAGAAAAACAGAGGTGAAGCTGGTGGGCAGAGGGAAGTATTGTAAGCACTTATAGCTACAGTGCTTCATCATTAAAGATTCACATCAACAGTTGATCAATTCAGTCCATAGTCTAGGAATACTCTTGGATTTCTCGATGAGCTCTCATATAACAGCACCTACTATGGTGACAATGATAACCAACATTATGACAGGAACACTTTTTACCATCTCCACTTGGATAGGAGACTCTGTCTCATCCTGACAGCCGAAGACGTGGCTTCAGATATTCATGACTTTGTCAGCTCTCAACTTTACTACAGCAATGAGATATATCTGGGCATGAAACCTTCAGCATTTAGGAAACCCCAATTAGTACAAAGCACTGTAGTACATCTCTTCAGCAACACAGGGTAGTGTGAGAACTCACACCTGACCTCTGCTCTCTACAGTGGCTGCCCATAGAATTTTGAATCACGATCTAAAGCTCTGGACAAAAATTGTGGTCGACAAATTTGCTCCACTGGCACACTGGATTTCTCAATGGTACTAATAAAGGTTGGCTGCGTGGGAGACAGAACCTCCTCTGGGAGTGGTCCAAGGTTGTGGAATTAACTCCCCAAGGAACTAAGGCCCATTACAAACCTCACCACTTTCTGCTCCAAATGTAAGGAACATTTCTTTGATCTTGCCTTCTGCAATATAAACACATAGCAACAATTATATTCATGTAATAAATTAAAAACAAAAGAAAAAAACTAGCAAAAAAGACACTTCACTGCACATTTCTCCCTTGGGGAGACGAAGGTGTTGCGTGTCTGAGTTAACGACTCGAGATTGTTGAAATAGGCTTAATTGAAATGATTTAATAGAAGAGTATTAATCAGCGATTAATACAACACTATACAGAATACAGAAATAGATACATACCACCCTTTGTTTTCAGACTAAGAGCTAGATGTGTGTCTGTCCTGCATCTGGAAGGGATGCACAGTTTTCATTCCCCCCAAACTAAGTTTTCATATCACTATTATTTTATAGGGTTTCAGACAAAGGAAACCTAGTTGCCAAGAAAATTCTCCCAGAAACATATGTTGTGATATCATTTCTATACAGTCTCAGTTTACCTGACTCATATGAGAAGGCATGATTATTTACAGCTGAGAGGACTAACAATTCTTCCAGTTAATATCTCTAAGTGGGTCTTTCTGACCCCACAACCATTCTTCCATGTTGATTTCCCCCAACAGAAAATATCTGCTAAAACTATAATCTCTTATTAGTTTCCCTAGTTTAGATATGCTTATGTCAGCATTTTATATACAGTAACTCCTCACTTAACATTGTAATTATGTTCCTGAAAAATGCTACATTTTGTTTAAAGATGTTAAGCGAATCCAATTTCCCCATAAGAATTAATGTAAATGGGGGGGTAAGGGGGTTAGGTTCCAGAGAATTTTTTTTTGCCAGACAAAAGACTATATATGTGTATATATATACACACACACACACACAAACACAGTATACGTTTTAAACAATTTAATACTGTACACAGCAATGATGGTTGTGAAGCTTGGTTGAGGTGGTGAAGTCAGAGGGTGGAAGAGGGTGGGATATTTCCCAGGGAATGCCTTACTTCTAAATCATGAACTAGCATTCGGCTGAGCCCTCAAGGGTTAACACAGGAGTCGGCAACCTTTCAGAAATGGTGTGCTGAGTCTTCATTTATTCACTCTAATTTAAGGTTTCACGTGCCAGTAATACATTTTAATGTTTTTAGAAGGTCTCTTTTTATAAGTCTATAATATATAACTAAACTACTGTTGTATGTAAAGTAAATAAGGTTTTTAAAATGTTTAAGAAGTTTCATTTAAAATTAAATTATAATATAGAGCCCCCCGGACCGGTGGCCAGGATCCAGGCAGTGTGAGTGCCACTGAAAATCAGCTCGCGTGCCATAGGTTGCCTACTCCTGGGTTAACACATTGTTAATGTAGCCTCACACCTACAAGGCAGCATGAATGGAGGGAGGGGAGACAGCATGGCAGAGAGAGATGGAGACACACACCGTGTGTGAGAGAGAGAGACGTGCATTGTCTCTTTAAATATGCTGACTCCACTCTTAGTACACTGCCCTTTTAAGTAGATCAGCAAGTTGAGACAGCAGCTGCTGCCAGACAGCTCTTTCCGTCCTAAGCCCTGTCCTGCCCACCCTTGCTCTTTGGAGATGACACAATGCGGTAAAGGAGTGGGGGGGAGGGGGAGACCCAGACATTAGCACCTCTCCTCACCTCCCTACCCCCCAGCACAGCAAGCAGGAGGCTTCCAGGAGCAGCTCCAAGGCAGATGGCAGGAACAGCACACGTCAGTGGCGGGAGGGCAGCTGAACTTCTGGCAATTGATAGCGGCTGCCATACAGGGAACTTAGGGGAGCAGTGAGCTGATAGGGGGGCTGCCGGTCCACCCTAGTTCCAAGCCCTAACCAGCCAGCTGCAACGGGCTGCTCTTTCTGCAAGCGATGGACAAAGCAGGCGGCTGCCAAACAATGTTATAAGGAAGCATTGCACAACTTTAAACAAGCATGTTCCCTAATTGATAAGCAACATAACAATGAAACAACTTTAACTGGGGTGACTTTAAGTGAGGTGTTACTGTATATGCTAAGGAGATGATTTCCAAGAATATCTCGAGTTTTATAGACATGAAGGTGCCCTAAAGTTATTAAACACAGCAAGATGAATACATTCCTGAATAGGATTATTTATTTCTCAAGATCAGTGTTCTGGGCCTTAGAAGTCAGACATACTCTTTGTTGAAGATAAAGATTCTAAAGAAGAGTTAATATATATAAAAGAATCAAATATACAGAAAGAGAGAACTGAAACTATTACTATTTACTAACAGATACTAACAGAGGGAAGAGAGAACAACAGATGATGGATGTAAAGTCACATTGCTTAATGCACTATGGGAAGATGCTTAGAATCTATGGTAATGAGCCTGGTATAAAACCTAGAATAGAAAAAGGAAAGAAGGGAACACCACATCACCTAGCCTGACCTCCCATATATCACAGGCATTAAACACTACCCAGCCACCTTCACACCAACCCCAACAACCAGAATTAGTATTATAGCCCACAGGAGATTAAAGTGTTGTATGCCACAGGCATGAAACAGGAGAAACTGAAGAGCACCAATGGCCAAGGTCCTGAAATGGCAGGGAATTGATTGAAATAAACCAATATGATCCCAACAGGTGATCCATGCCCCATACTACAGAGAATAGTGAAAACACTCCAAGGTCCCTTTCAATTTGACCTGGTGAAAATATCTTCCTTACCTTGAATATGGCAATCAGCTTGATCCTGAGCATTGTGAGCAAAAACCACCCAGCTAAGCACTTGGGAAAAACAATCCTCAATACCACTTTAGAGCACCAACCCACCCCATCCAATGTCCCACCTTCACCCATGGCCATCTCTGATGCTTCAGAGTAAGGAGGGAAACACCTAGAATACACTGGAGAAAAAATCCTTCCTGACCCCAACAGGTGACCAACAGGAACCCTGAAGCAGGAGATTTTATTAACATAAGACATAAACCAGAAGGGATCCGGGGGGCTGCTGAGCCCAGCCCCCCACCAAGACAATCAACCACATCATATAATCCCACACAAAGTTATCAAGGTTTATTTTAAAACTAATTACATTGTTTGCCTCCAAAGCGCCTACTGGGAAGATGTTCCAGATTGGGAACCTCACTTTTCTGATGGTTAGGAACCTTCTTCTAATTCCCAGTGTAAATTTATTCATGGCCAGTTTATGCCCATTCTTGTGCCATCATTGTCCTTTTGTTTAAACATCTCTTTACACTTGCTGGTGTTTACCTCCTAGATATATTTATAGAAAGCAAGCGTATCCCTTCTCAGCCTTCACTTTGGTAGTTTAAACAAGCCAAACTCTTAGTCACCTCTTGTAAAATAGGCTTTACATTCCTCTGATCCTCTTCTCTGCTCTTGCTCCAGTTTGAATTAATCTTTCTTGAACATGAGTGACCAAAATTGTACACAGTATTCCAAATGGAGTCTTACCAATGCCTTGTACAATGGCACCAACACTTTCCTATCTCTGTTAGAAATTCCTTGCTTGAGACATTTTAGGATCACATTTGCCTTTTCTGCAGCCACATAACATTGGTGGCTATAGCTATTCTGTGATCAACCAACACTCGTAAAGACTCTTTCTTCCTCTAAAGCTTTCAACTGATGAGCCCCCCAGTGTATGTCCTTTTATGTTAAGTTCAAGAACAGCTAGGGAGCTATGAGCTATGCATTACTGTTGTATAACGTGAATGTTTGGTTAAGGTTTAATAGAGTGCAAGCCCTGAACAGAGACATGTGATGAAGGGTTTGGGAGATAAAACTGACAAAGATTAAGTTGGTTTGTGTATACCTGGTCTAACCAGCTATGACTGCTAATATCCTGCATACTCAATAAACTTCATCCAGAAATGTAGTGGTCCACTCTCTTTATTTCTGATGGGAAATCAACGTGATTGCTAACTCCATGAAATGCTATTACCATAGTCATAGATGCAAGGGACCTGTCATCTTAGCAGTGGCCAGATGAGAACTTATTAGAAGTTAGTACTTATTTGTCAAAGAATTTCAGTCTGTGAAAATGAGCACCCAGGGTCAGCTCTGATAATGACTACAGTCCATTCCAGCAATGCACTTGTTCAAACACCTAAAATTGCACAGATTTTTCCCACCCTCCAGATTCTATGCCAGTGCTGAAAATCCTAATGTCAGAGTTGGAATTTTCCTACCAATGTGAATAGGGGAAGACTTTCAGCATATGGAAAAGAGGAGGTATACTCTCAAAGAGAACTTCCAGTTTCTTAAGAATGAATTATTTCTATTTGACAGTTCCCAAATAATTGGAGAGCAAAGGGTCTGATCCTGAGAAGTGCTTAGCATCCTCAACCCCCAGTGAAATAACTGAGATTTAGGGTGTTAATATCTGGTGGACATCAGATTCCTAAGATGCAGTCTTTGATTACTGTAAGTTTTCATGCTGCAGTATATTGTTTTCTATGTGTTGTTCTGTTCAACAACATTAACAGTGAGCCAGATCCTTGCCCTCTGCCCATTCCCTTCTGTGCTGCTCCGGGGGTAGCCAGAAAGTAGCCAGAAATCTGCCTTAAAGTGGCAGCTGGGAATATACCTGATGTAGGCAGCTCTAAGCCACACACTTCTGCACCGCCCTCTCCCAGGATAAATAATGTGTTAGAGGTGTGGTCAGGAATAGGAGAGGACATGGCTGGAGCATCCTGGGCTCTGATAATCCCTATCCCTTAGACTGCTGTAAAGTCCACTAGTCCCATGATCTGGGGAGCTGGAAGGTAGCTTTAAGACACCTTTACTCCTACTCCTTAATCATTCCACTCAGCAAAGATTGGTCACACCTGAGGATCAAATTCAATACTTCTTGTATTTAATATCCAATGACTATATATAACATCCATCCATCAGAGAGAGACAGTACTCTACTCTTATACATCTATAGAGCTAGGTTACATACTCTCCAGAAGTATCATAATAAAGGGCGCACCACTGAATTGATGTGACCAGATATAAGAGTAAAATGTAGCACACAAAAGTTTTGATTTCTTAGGGGGTTTTAATAATTGAAAATGCCTATCTCCTCATACAGTACCGATCCATTTGCCTTGAAACACCTGAGTTGGAGAGCCCTTGTTTTACATGGAAGGAGGTTGTTGGCAAGGAATTCTTTATAATAGACTCTTGACTTTGAAATTCATTCCTGCCTCCATAGCCCTTGGTTGGAAATAATTTAAACTGTTGACCTCAAGTACATACTGCAAGGCCTCTTCCCCTTGCCCCAGGTATTCTGGAACTGTAGGCATACAGATAAAGTTAAATAGGACTCAGAAGTGGAAATGGGTGTAGTGTAATGCCTGCAATGCGGTCTGCACAGGTCAAGGCAGGCACTACTTCCTCTTTGCCACCAGGGGCTTAGGTAGGGATGACACCAAGAGGAACTGAGAAGCTAAGCCCTGCATGAAGTCCAACACTAAGGGACATGCAAGATAGGCCTCCATTATTGCCAGATTGGTTGGCACTCCTTATATAAATGATGAACCCTTTGCTGGGAGTTGTCTGAACAATGCAGAGTTCGGGAGTGCTTCTGCTTTAGACCCCACTTGCTACTCCTTATTATGACTTACTTTGATCCCAGACTCTTGGCTCTTGACCCAGGCTTGGCTCCCTCCCAATCCTGATCCTGGTTTACTGTCTCTGTCTTAAGACCATTTGCTGACCCTGGCCTGGACTGTTCCTGATTCTTGAGTTTTGTTACTCATTCTCACTTTCTCACTCTGGCAGGGCTTTGCCGTTTTCACTGGCCTGACCCCAGACTGATGTCTGACCTTTGGCCATGATACTGAGCAGCTCACTCCACACCTCCAGGGTGCCCATGACCAGCCCTACTATATAAGCTTCTTCATTCCATTATTTTAGTTATAATTGCATTTGGGAGGGGTCAGACTAGGTGTTTTTTTTGGGGGGGTTAGGTGTAGTTTTGTATGAGAACAAGGGGCCCACAGTGATGAATAGGTACTTTTTTGTCTTTAGAAATTGAAATAAATAAAATAAACCACAGCAATGCTGATGGGCACCTCTATAACACTTACAGTAAATTATCTAGGCAGTACCTTCCCATTAAAACCTTAGGAAGCATAGCATCTGAATAACAGGAGCCTGCAGTCTCAGCCTTTAATGAACAAACTTTTGAGTCCTACTGTGTATTGTCAACAATTAATCATGAAAACACATTTTTTCTTATAAAAATTGACTTTCAGGAAACTGATGATTTTAGGAACCTGCTTTTCTTATCAGCACCGGTTCCCCAGTTTTACCCTTGTGCCTGCAATCTATCATGTCTCTAATAGGATTTACTTTTCTTGAATTATCCTCTTTTATATACCAGTTTCTCACCATTTTTTAAAAAAATCTTGTATTTATTTTTGTGGCTGTATTTACTCATTAGAAGAGATGCAGCTCAAAACAATTCAAGCCTGGAACAGGAAATCTCATACACATTTGTCATGCATCAGGCTGCCAAGTAGAGTTGTTTGAATTATTCATTGAGAATCATTTAACTGATTAATTTAGCCTCTTTTTTTTTTCCTTTTATTTTCCTGTGTTCATGGATTATCCACAAACTGGTTGTGATTACTTACACATAATCACTGGTGAGAACAAATTGTTCATCAGATATACTGTGTGAAACATTTTTGAAAGAGGTTTCAAAATGGCTGCTGATGTATCTCTAGAGCACATGTTCTTGTGAATATTTATTTGCGATAGCATTCAAGACATTTTTGCTGGTCTGAGAACATTCTAGCTAATACAAACCAGATCACCAGAATGTTTGCAGATAAATGAAAAAAAGAGGTTGTGGATATCAGAGATACAAAATTCATAGATGTTATTGGTAAGAATAGTCACATATACTCTTAAAATATGGTCTTTGTCTTCAGCACTAGTTGCCTATTAATAGACAGGTGGCACATAAGTTGCTTGTGTGAAGGAAAATTTAGGGGGGGGCTTAGGATTCTGGTCAAGCTTACAGGCCTAAAGAGTTGACCGAGCCTGTTTTTGTATGGAAAGTCCCCAAAGCAGAACAATGACTTTGTGTGTATAAAGGGCATGAGGGGGCAGAGTAAAAAAGTCCCCAAGTAGCATAATTTGTAATAGCCCAAGCTTAGGAAATATATAACTGCAATAGCACTGTTAGAAAAGTCAAACCATAAACGAACCACACTGTGTATAATAAGAAGGGTGATTGTTCTTTTTGCCTCTGACCTGTATTAATTGTGCAATGTATTCCAAATAAGGTAATTAATACGGAAGTATGTGTAATTTGGCTGTGATTTTAAGCTTTAAAAAGCTTGTGTATTCCTTGAATCAGGGGGCAGCTACTGAGAGCTGTTAACCCCTGTGCTTGTATCAATAAAGGAGCCTCAGGCTGATCTGATCCAAACTCAACGTGTGGTCAGTTTTCCACAACACTTGTTCTCACCTGCAAAGCACTAAATGGTTTGCAAGCCACCTACTTCTGGGGACCTCTTCTTCCTTATTCCCAACAGTTATGATCAGAGTAGACTATAGAGTTAGAATACATATGGTCTAAACGGGGAGGAGTTCCTGGCAAATTTTCTCTGAGATGCCTTAGATTCTGGAATGCACTCCCCCTTGGAATGAAATTGCCCGTCAGTAGATTACAAATCCAACAGATTCCAAGATAGCTGTTTTCTCAGGAGTTTGGGGTGGGGGAGATAAGGGGAGAATAGGACTCTAAGGTATGCAGGGGGATTTGTTGGCCCTCTTGCTCTGATTATGGACCAAATTCAGCAAAACACTAACCACCTATTTAACTTTAAGCATTGGCTTTGCTGTATGGGCTGAAATTGAATGCTTAAAGCTAAGCGTATATTCAAGTGTTTTGCTGGACTGGAGGCTAGAGGAATCATCTTTCTTCAAATGAAAACAACACATGGAAAAGGCTCCACCATAGCTTCTCGTGCTTTTGACAATTCAAGTTTTTCCTGGCTTAGGTTTGTCATTGATTGGCCTCCTTGGTGACACACTTCTAGTTCATCATCATTGAAAGTGACCCCTAATTGAGCATGTCAGCCTGAATTAAAGAAATGTAGATAAAGGCATCATATTTAAATTAATTTCCTGACTTTGCACTTAGCCTTCTCTGCACTACCAATTATAAAAATGAAAGATAGTACACTTAGAAACAAAGGAACATGGTCAAGGTTTTAAGTGCCTTAAATTAAATAGATTTTGACAGTTGTGCCATTTGGTTGCACTAAAATGTAGGGACAAATTCTGAGACTATGTGATGCAGTGTCCCCTAAATGGATGCAAATATAAGCTTTGATTCTTCACCCACAGTGACTTCAGTGGGGCTCTTCATGAACACTGCTCTGTGATGGCATGCAGTGAAATGCCAGCTCATGAAGTACAAAATCAGGGTTAACATGCATGTTGTATCAACCAGGCAAGGTACTAAAAAATTTCAACAGGATTTTATTTTTAAAGTGGAAACCTCTTTACCAAGCTGCTGCTTGGTAAACTCTCTGTAACTCTCACTCTGCCTCCTAAACTCCTTCCCCCTCCTTCCTGTTTCCTGTCCTTTCAGACTCCCAACAGCCAGTGCTCCCAGTTCTAATAATTACAAGCAACATCTAAACCCCACATTCCCATCTCTCTTAAGAAACTCTCCCAATTAAAATAAACATTGTTGTTCTAACCACAGGAACAAATAGGAAACAAGACACTATACTATTGGTAGAAATATTACACTGAAAACACTGTAGATACTTGTAGTCAGGTGGAGTGGCTCCCCTCCACCCCGGAGGAGGAAGAGCCCAGCCAGAGGCCAGAGTGGGCGGAGCTAGGGAGCTCTGAGCCCGCCCTTCAAAGGGTCAGGCAGCGACCCGGAACTATAAAGGCCGGCCCTCAGAGCTCAGTAGGAGCCCAGCCGCCGGAGAGAGCAGACGTCCCTAGGGGAGCTCGAGACTGGGAAGCTCCTGCGGCCCAAGGCAGCCGCCCAGACTGGCCAGAGCTACCCCGCGCCTGCTATCCAGAGGAGCTGCTGGAGCTACCCCGTGCCCGCTACCCAGAGGAGCTGCCAGAGCTACCCCCCGCCCGCTACCCAGAGGAGTTGCCGGACCTGCCAACCAGCCCCGGCTGCGATGAACCCATGCTCCTGGACCCTGCAGAGGCTGACGTCAGGACCCAGGTAGGGCCCGAGGGGGAGTACAGAAGTAGCCCAGGGGCAGCCAACCCCAGTCTGGCTGCAGCATTACCGGCGCCTATGTCAGTGTGTTGCGGCCAGGATCCCCACTGACTAAGCAGCGGATCGTCAGCCGCTGCTAGGGCCCCGGGCTGGGACACAGTGGAGTGGGGGGGCCTGTGTCCCCCCTGCCACCCAATTCCTGGGTGGCAGACTCCCCCTCTCCCTGGCCTGAGGAGACCGAAGCCTGTTACTCTTGCTCAGCCCTGCCTGAGAGCCTGAGCCTCCTGACACAGTGGTTGCTGCCCCGCCCTGACCTAGGGCCGGGCCTTAAAACTGTTACTGCTCAGCCCTGCCTGAAGGCCTGAGCATTCTGACTCAGTGTTTGCTGCCCTGCCCTGACCTAGGGCCGGGGCTCATAACTGCTATTACTGCCCAGCCCTGCCTGAGGGCCTGAGCATTCTGACTCAGTGTTTGCTGAGCTGGGGCCAGACGTAACCACAGTGCAGCCGACTACTGCAAGGGCCACCAAGGGAGACCCCGGCCGGACTATTTCTCTGGACCCATCAGTGTGTAGTGAGCTGGCGTGGCTCCCCTCCACTCTGGAGAGGGTTGAGCCCCGGTGAACTCTTGTACACGTGGTACCAGAAGTGAGGAATCTGATCCCTTGACCCCTGTGAGAAGGAGCTGGAGGGGGAGATCCACCCCCAGAGAACCATGGAGATGGAGCGTTTGTTTAAGCTGCTGACGGAGAGTCAGGAGCGGCAGCAGGCCACCCAGCTACAGCTGCCCAGCTCCAACATCAGCAACAGTGGGATGCCGCCCAACTGCAGCAGCAGCCGCAGCAGCATGCCACTCAACTCCAGCAGTAGCAGCAGCTTATTCAGCAGCTCGGAGCCCAGCTGCAACAGATGGTGACAGCGTTACCGCACCCCGTAGAACCGCCGCCAGGGGATGGGGTTGGGGCACCACGCCCTGCCGCCCCGGTGCGACTAACCAAGATGGGCCCCAGTGATGACCCCGAGGCGTTCCTGGTAATGTTCGAATGGGTGGGACTGGTCACTGGGTGGCTCCAGGACCAATGGGCCACCCTTTTGGCCCCGTACCTAACCGGGACTGCCCAGACTGTATACCAGGGGCTGGTGACAGAAGAGGCAAGGGATTATAGCCGGGTAAAGGCCGTGATCTTGGATGTCTGAGATGTCAGCCCTGATACTTTTCGGCAGCAGTTCCGGAGCCAGACATATCACTCGGGCACCCGACCTCGGCTGGTGGCCCAAGCCCTGAAGGAGGCATGTAGGCGATGGCTACAGCCGGAAACGAAGATGGCAGAGGAGATCACGGAACAAGTCATCCTGGAACAGTTTGTGCACACCATACCAGCCCGAGGACGGGCCTGGGCGCTCCGCCATCGGCTGGCAATGTTGGCCGCGGCCGTCTTGCTGATGGAAGACTTTCTCGTGGCCGAAACGCCCGTGGGGCCCACCTTCCGACCTCAAAACCTCGGGCCCGAATGCTCTAACCTTGACAGAAAAGGGGAAGCCCTGACCGGGCTGCGGCACCTTGGCCGCGGGCAGGACGCCCGCCCGGGGTCTCGGTTCAGACATCCGGATCCTGCCCCTCAGCCCAGACTCGCCCCCCGTGCCGGGGGCCTCGAGGGTCCACCAGAGTCCCCCTAGGAGTCCGAGGGGAGCCCCCTCCAGGGGCAGTTGCCCTGAATTCGGACCCTGTTTCCGTTGTGGGAAGTCTGGACACTTGCAGCGGGACTGCACGGAAATGGACTGCAGCTTTGGGCAGGTCTGTGCCGGGGACACCCGGGCTCGGCTACCACAGGCTCCCAAGATCATGGTCCCGGTAGTTGTCGGGGACCAGGCCACCCAGGCTTTGATTGACTCTGGCTATGGTCAGACACTAATCCGCCAGGCTGTGGGACCCCAGGCAGACTCCCGCCTGGGAACGATTCACCTGCAATGCATCCATGGGGATGTCCGGCCTTACCCTAGTGCTTGGGTTCCACTGACAGTAGCTGGCATCACCTGACGAATCGTTGTTGGCTTAGCCCGGCGCTGGAGGGAGAGCGCCAGGAGGCCCTACCAGAAGACGTGGATGGGACCCCGGGAACGGAAGCAGGGACCGAAGAAACCGATAATCCCCTGCTGGAGCCCACGGTCGAACCCCTCCTCCATACTGATTTTTGCCGTGACCAGAGGGCTGACCCTACCCTTAGCCGGGCCTATGAACAGCTCGCGGCAGTTGATGGGACCATCATCGACACCCAGTGCGCAACCCAGTGGCCCCACTTCGAACTACGCCGAGACCGTCTTTACCGGATTGACCGTGACACCCGCACACAGGAACCCCAAACACAGCTGCTGGTACCATGGTGTCACCGGCGGGCCACGATGAAGCTGGCACATGACATCCCTGCGGCCGGGCATCTGGGCAATGAGAAGACCCTCGCCCGGAGCTTGACGCGGTTCTTCTGGCCCGGTATTCACCAGGAGGTGAGGAACTATTGTAACTCCTGCCCAGAGTGCCAGTTAGCCGCTCCACAGCGAGTGCCCAAGGCATCCCTGGTCCCTATGCCTATAACAGAGATGGCTTTTGAACAGGTGGCCATGGACCTGGTGGGCCCGCTACCAAAAAGTGCTTCTGGGTTCCAGTATGTCCTGGTCATCGTTGACTATGCCACCCGTTTCCCCGAGGCCATTCCATTGCGGAGTACCACTGCCCGGACCATCGCGTGGGAAGTGGTGAAGGTCTTTGCGTGAGTGTGCCTGCCCCGGGAGATCCTAACAGATCAAGGCACCAATTTCACCTCCAGGTTGTTACAGCAGGTCTGCGAGCTCCTGGGGGTTAAACATTTACACACCTCCGTATACCACCCGCAGACGGACGGGTTGGTGGAACGATTCAATCGGACCCTCAAAGAGATGCTGCGGAAGTTCCCCCCAGAGTAGCTACGCCGATGGGACCAGTTGCTCCCTCCCCTGCTGCTAGCCATCCGTGAGGTATCCCAGTCATCAACCAAGTTTTCCCCATTTGAACTATTATATGGGCTCCGTCCGTGGGGCCTGTTGGACTTAATGTGGGAAACTTGGGAGCAGTCCCCCTCTCCAACCTAGGGACTCCTGAAGTATGTCCTCTAGCTGCAGGAGTACTTTGCTCAGGCTGGGGCCCTGGCTCGTGGAAACCTAAAGACTGCACAAGACAGACAGGAGCGGACTTATAACCAGGAGGCGCAGGTGCGTGACTTTGAACCTGATCTTCAGGTCCTGCTCCTCCTTCCCTCGAGCGAGTTGAAGCTACTGGCCCGTTGGCAGGGACCCTACGAGGTAGCTCGGAAGGTTGGGCCCATCACGTACGAGATCCACCAACCTGACCGACTCAAAAAGACCCAGCGATACCATGTGTATCTGTTGAAGCCCTGGCGAGACCGGGAGGGCCTGCTAATCAATCCGTACCCGCCCGAGCCTGAATTGGGTCCCTGCGCGCCCCAGACAGAGGATCTCGCTGCGCCCCTGCTCGGCGACACCCTTACGGAAGAGCAGCGCAAGCAGGCCAACTGTCTCCTGCAGGCTTTCCAGAGAACCTTCACAGCTCTACCTGGATACACGACCCTGGTCTATCATTCTATCCAGACCGAGCCGGGGAAGGTTATCCGGGAGATGACCAGGCCACTTGATGCGACAAGAGGTAGAGGAAGAGGTACAGACCATGCTGGTCTTAGGAGTCATTGAGCCGTCTCAGAGTCAGTGGCGCAGCCCAGTGGTCTTGGTACCCAAGCCTGATGGCACCCGCCGGTTCTGTATAGACTTCCGGAGGGTGAATGCCATCTCCTGGTTTGACGCCTACCCAATGCCCCGTGTGGACGAGCTGCTGGGCCACCTAGGGGAGGCCCGGTTCATCACCACCCTCGACCTCAGTAAAGGATACTGGCAGATCCCGCTCAATGACACCTCAAAGAAAAAGACGGCGTTCGCCACTCCGACAGGACTCTACCAGTTTACGTGGATGCCTTTTGGCCTCCATGGGGCCCCGGCAACGTTCCAGCGTCTAATGGACCACCTACTATGGCCCCACCGAGACTATGTGGCCGCGTATTTGGACATGTCGTGGTCTATAGCCACCACTGGGAAGACCACCTAGAGCGGGTAGCAGCAGTCCTGAGGTCCCTGCGACAGGCAGGGCTGACGGCCAACCCAAAAAAATGCCGTATCGCATGGCAGGAGACCACGTATCTCGGCTATGCTATTGGGGGAGGATAAGTGAAGTCCCTTGTTGGGAAAGTGCAAGCCCTGGCAGCCTGCCCAACGCTGACCATGAAACGCCACGTCAGACAGTTCCTGGGCCTTGTCGGTTACTATCGCCGGTTCATCCTCCAGTTTGCATCCATCGCAGCTCCCTTAACGGGACTGTTGACAAAGAACAGCCCCCGGCAGGTACGGTGGTCCCCAGAATATGAAGAGGCCTTCCAGACACTCCAGACGTGTCTCTGCCAAAGGCCGGTCCTATACAGCCCGGACTTCCACCGGAGGTTCATCCTCCATACGGATGCCTCAGAAGTGGGACTGGGGGCCGTCCTGTCCCAAGAAGTTGAGGGAGAGGACCACTCGGTTCTATACCTCAGCCGAAAGTTATTTCCCCGGGAGAAGAACTACGCCATGGTTGAAAAAGAAGCACTGGCCATAAAGTGGGCCTGTGACGCCCTACGCTACTACCTCCTTGGGGCTCCGTTCACGCTAGTCACGGACCATGCCCCGCTCCGATAGTTGATGAAAATGAAAAATAATAATGACCGACTCTTGCGATGGTATCTGGCCTTACAGCCCTATGCGTTCACCATCCAGCATAGAGCTGGTAAGGAACATGCGAACGTGGACTTCATGTCCCACCTCGGAGGGATGGAAGAGCCTGGCCCTGACGAGCGGGAACCAGACTTGAGGGGGGTGGTGTGTAGTGAGGCGGCGTGGCTCCCCTCCACTCCGGAGGAGAAAGAGCCCAGCTGGAGGCCAGAGTGGGCGGAGCTAGGGAGCTCTGAGCCCGTGCTTCAAAGGGTCAGGCAGCGACCTGGAACTATAAAGGCCGGCCCTCAGAGCTCAGTAGGAGCCCAGCCGCCGGAGAGAGCAGACGTCCTTAGGGGAGCTCGAGACTGGGAAGGTCCTGCGGCCCAAGGCAGCCGCCCAGACTGGCCAGAGCTACCCCGCGCCCACTACCCGGAGGAGCTGCCGGAGCTACCCCGCGCCCGCTACCCAGAGGAGCTGCTGGAGCTACCCTGTGCCAGCTACCCGGAGGAGTTGCCGGACCTGCCAACCAGCCCCGGCCGTGACGAACCCATGCTCCTGAACCCTGCAGAGGTCGACGTCAGCACCCAGGTAGGGCCTGAGGGGGAGTACGGAAGTAGCCCAGGGGCAGCCGACCCCAGTCTGGCTACAGCATTACCGGAGCCTATGTCAGTGTGTTGCGGCCAGGATCCCCACTGACTAAGCAGTGGATCGTTAGCCGCTGCTAGGGCCCCGGGCTGGGACGCAGTGGAGTGGGAGGGCCTTCGTCCCCCCTGCCACCCAATTCCGGGGTGACAGACTCCCCCTCTCCCTGGCCTGAGGAGGCCGAAGCCTGTTACTGTTGCTCAGCCCTGCCTGAGGGCCTGAGCCTCCTGACTAAGTGTGTGTTGCCACACCCTGACCTAGGGCCGGGGCTCATAACTGATGTTATGGCTGAGCCTTGCCTGAGGGCCTGAGCCTCCGGACCCAGCGGTTGTTCCCCGCCGGAGCAGGGGCCAGACGTAACCACAGTGCAGCTGACTACCGCAAGGGCCACCGGGGGAGACCTCGGCCGGACTATTTCTCCGGACCCATCGGTGTGTAGTGAGTTGGCATGGCTCCCCTCCACCCCGGAGAGGGTCGAGCCCCAGTGAACTCTTGTACAATACTACATAACATAATCTCTAGTCCAGACAAGTGGTCGTCTGGATCTGACAGGCTGTCTCTCAAACCTGGTTCTAATGCAATGTCTTGTTGTGCTGATACTACGGTGAAGTCATCCAATGCAGACTGGGTGTTGGCATAATCTCCTCTTGGTGCATAGGCAGGTACAAGATAAGAAGAATTCCATACCCGCACATCAGAAAGTCGATAGATGTAAGGTCCCTTCTTCTCTATGATTTTAAGAGGAGCTGTGAATTTATGGTCTCCTTTGCATAAAATTCCAGGTTTTCATATTCTAATGAAGGAACCACACTCAAGCTTTGGTTCCTTAGCACCCCGCCGCTTGTCTGTGAAAGCCTTATACTTTGCTTGGTTCTGTTCAACTGTTTTTCTCACATCATCCTTGGTTGGGGCCTCAGGTCGTGCCTTTAACAATTCAGCATTGTTCAGTTTAGTATTCATTTGTTTCCCATGCAACTTTGTGGGTGATCTTTGCATTGTGGCATGTCGTGTAGCCCGGTATGCTGCAAGAAATCAGTAGTGAAGGGTATCCACAATCACCCTTCCAGTTTAGCTGTTTGCAACTCTCTTTCAAACTTCTGTTAAACCGTTCGATTTCCCCATTGGCTTGAGGGTAATATAGGGATGAACTTCTGTGTAAAATGTTCCTCTCTGCTAGGAAATTTTCAAACTCCAGGGAAGTAAATTGACTACCATTATCTGAAACCAGTTCTTTGGGGTTACCTTCCCTGCTAAAAACTGAAGAGAGGAACTTAATTACTGTAGCAGAAGAGATTTGCGATATAAATGCTACCTCGTTTACTGAAATAGTCAATTAAAGTGATGGCATAATGACAGTCAGTTGGAGCAGTACCAAGGGGTCCTGCAATGTCAATTGCCACTTTTTCCCATGTAGATTCAGGAAGAGGAACAGGCTGTAATGGAGGGGTACATGTCTATCGGAGAAAAACTCAGTTCTCACTTTTTGTTTGGGTGCAGCAGAGTCAGATACTTTATTCTGTTTAGCAGCTACAACAGGGAGAGAGTGCACTAGGACATAGGGTCTCCCCTTCCCAGATAGGTCTCTGAACACGTAAACAATTACAGCAAGCATTTATACTTTTGTTACAGACAATAATAAGCAACAGCTGCATTTTGTTTATACATAGGTCATCCTGATATCTTGTTTTTCTCACTTCTGAGACTCCAATCTACATTTTGTATTATCTACACAAGGTCAAAAATCAACTTCTCACACAGTTCTTTTCCACTTGCCTCACACAATCCCGCTTCTACAAATCTCGCGTTATTAGGGTTACACTTAGCCTAACTCTTGCTAACAAAGACTGTCTTGCATTAAGATCCCCTACAAATCCCTGTAGTTCTTTCTGTACTTCCACATGTCACTGCTGTCTTATCATGCATTTGGCAAGTGACACAGGATTTTATGAGTGCTTCAGTTTAAGAGTCCATCTCTGGCAACCAATACAGATCCTGGAGTCATCGTTTGATTCTGACAATTCCTTGATGAGTATTGTGTGCCAGGTGTATGCGTTTTGACTGTAATTCTTCTGGCACAAGTAGCTGGTGTGTACCTCGTAGCACATAGCAATCAAGCAAAGAAAGTTCACCCTGAACTCTAAAATAAGGCAGCAAAACTGAGTCAAGGTTTTTAGGGTTACTGGGCTATCTCTTTGTCAGAAATTCCCATAGTTTTTGTTGAATTGGACACGCTGAACAAGCAGCTTGAAATTGTTCTCTTGTAACTGCAGTAAGAGTGCTTGTAATAAGTGCAATCCTACATCCTCATCCTCCGGTGGACCATCTGGTGAAGGCAAAGGCAGGCGAGAAAGGCAATCAGCTACCACATTATTGTTTCCAGGCTTATATCCCAGTTCATAATTGAAAGAGAGTAGTCTTGCGGATCATCTAGCAATATGATATCCTGCTCTTCCCAGTCCTTTTGTGGTGAGCAACGTCGTCAAAGGGCTGTGGTCTGTGCGCAAGTTGAATGTGCGGCCCAATAGGTAAGTTCTCCATTTTTCAGTAGCTCAGACACAAGCAAGTGCTTCTTTTTCAACTGTAGAATATTTTCTCTCAGCATTACTTAGTGTCCTTGAAGTAAATGCAACAGTCCTCTCTGTGTTTTCCTCATGAAGTTGTGTGAGGACAGCCCCAAGTCCATAATCTGAAGCATCAGTAGTTACAATTGTGGGCAATACAAGACTGAATAGTGCAAGTACTGGATTATGTACAATCAAGTCTTTCACCATTTCGAAACTAGCTTGTCCATCCATTGTCCACACTAAGGTTGAACTTCTCCATAGTAATCCTTGTAACGATTCAATAACAGAAGCATAATTGGGAATGAATTTTGCATACCAGGAGGTAAGACCCAAGAAGGAACGTAAGGTTTGCAAATCTGTTGGAGGAGGAGCATTTGAAATTGCCAGGATATGATCTGGATCAGGTTTTAGTCCAGCCTGTGAAATTGTATGCCCCAGAAAGGAGAGTTCAGTTTGTCTAAATTTGCATTTGGACCTATTGAGCTTGAGGCCTGCTTTGCTGATGCAGTTTAGTACAGACTGCAGGTTATTGTCATGCTCCTCGGTAGTATTTCCAAACACGATAATATCATCCAAATAACACTGAACTCCATGTTGATTCTTCAGAATCAATTACTTCATTTTTTGGAAGGTACTTGGGGCTGCTGCAAGACCGTATGGAACACGTTTAAAATGAAATAGTCCCTCATCATCTAAACACCACAGTACACCTCCCTTCTAGCTGGTAGCAGCACCACACCAGCTGCCACCTCTGCAACCATATTCAGATAATTCCTGCCAGCATCAGAAATAACATGTGTGGGATGTCTCATGAAAAGGCTCTTACTTGTTTGAGGAGAATACACAGACAAATATACGAAACATTGCTCTAGCTGTAGGTCTCTCCTGTCACAAGAGGCCTGCTGAAAGGTTTCTCCAGAGGTTATGGGTCACCCAGAAAATAGGTAGCCACCCTCCACTCCCACCGTGGGACATGGTTTTCCTGGCAGGCACCTATAGACAAAAAGTGTTTGAATTTGACCCCCAGGATTTTTCGTTAAAATAATCCTTTGGGCTGTGGTGTTAGAAGTAACTGCCTAAAGTCACTCTGTAGTAGGGCCACTAAGGAGAAGGTATAAAAGCTCACGTCTAGAAGGAAATGAAGATCATTTAACTACCCTCCCTCGTACTCCTGCCTTGAGTCTCTGTCCAGTAGTAGATTTTATCATTAAGCAAATTAAAAATACATCTTATTTATTGTGTCCCACTGAAAAGAAATGGGGACACTAATGGTACAACAACACTTGGTGACCATGTGGCTCACACTGTTATTATTTAAATAAGTGACCTCTGCAATAAAGGTTATTTGAAATCAAATTAAAAAAAACAAACACAAAAAAACCTATTGTCTCCATCCTGAAGGTATGTGGGCTGAAAGAGACAGTTAGGAAACTGTAACAACTACTGGTAATTATGATCAGCCTTGTCATTTTCTGTCAGTGACCAAAAGCAATATGCAGCTGTTTAATTTACAGAGGCATATGTTGTTGCTACCGTTATTCAGGGTAAGTGAAAAGTGGGGTCCCAGTACAAGGTAGTGGTGATTAGGCAGAGACAGGATTTGAGAATGACAGAGTTATATGCTGAGCCGCCAATTTCTGATTCATTCTTTATTTTGTTTGTTCTTTTGGTTATCTGTTCTTTGCCATACCTCTTGTGCTTCCTTTCTCTCTCCTTTCCTATGGTGTGGCCTAGCAGGGTGTTGACAGCAGGTATTTTATTCTTCATGAGATCTGGAACAAGGGCACCTCTTCTGACTATGGAGGATCTAGTCTCTGGAACTTTGGGTCTCGTTAGCATTCTGGAGGGGAGCTGATTAGGTGAATGGGCATTTTGATTTTGAGCATTTTGTTAAGGACCCAATAGCCATTGAAAGTCACTGGGGCCCTGATAAAACTTGAAAGACATTGAATATATGAATCATATCTCTGTGTCCAAACAACACTCTTAGTGAGCCTGAAAGACCCTATTTTGACTCTCAGATCACATGGGATTCTTGATGCTTTTTTCAATTTGTTGCTGTGTCCATAGCACTTTCTGCATAATTATCCCCTTTGAACTGGTCAGATTATTCTCTTTTCTTTCCTATAGGGGAAACCTCATGAGTTGGGGACCAAAATGACACAAAATATGAACCTCCTGGGAAAATAACATGAACTGCATGCCTTCAAGGAGAATATGTTTGAGGAACTATGTAGTGGAGAGGAGATTAGGCCTCCCATATTATGGAGAGCCATACCCATCCACAAAGGCTGGTGCCATCCTGTATACCCCTTTCCATTGTTGCTGTGTTTTCTCTCTCCAACCACAGAAGCATGGTTCCTACAGGAGCTGTGCTGCCAATGACTGAGTCTCCATGAGGCTGCACAATAGAATCTGCAGAGGGGATATAGCAAGAGTTGATCTTTCTCTTTTTGTCTTCCATATCCTTGAATTGGGCATAAACCAAAATATTTCATGCTCTGTGGTGTCATAATGTGCCCAAATACACAGCTTTTGTGGGTACTGTTTCATTTTGGACTACAAAAATCTGTGAATGGTTGTTGATTTTGACAGCTAGGGATTCTGTTGAAAGGAGAAATAGTAACAGGGACAAAGGAGACTTATGTATCTCAAAACAGATCAAAGTTGTCACAGTATATTCCATGAGACATAACAAATTGCATTGAGTATGGGTAGGAGATTTTTTATTCAAGTCATGGTGCCTTGAAAAGCCATTTTCCTAAAGGATTTCAGTTATAAGTATCTTGTTCCTATTTCACCCCATGAAAAGCTTTATCATTTTCTCGGGGAAGGTGTTTGTGACAGATATGATGCTTTAGAAACATGGACTATACAAAGACTATTATATTGAGATGTGACAGATGCTATGGATACAAGGAATATTCAAAGATTATTTATCAACATTATAACTGCTGAGTGTATCTTTATGGGCTGGCTAGCAATTACATTATTGGTTTGATGGGTGATATAAAAAATGTTTCCTGTAGGCACTAAAGTTGCTGGGAGGTAATTAATACAAATTCCTAATGCAGGTAACAACTCCATGGGAGGTTTGCTAGCTGGTGAAATAGCACATACTGGTTTAAACTGACTCAAAAGGCCTGGCAGACAAAGAACTCTAAATTGTATAAACTGATATAGGGAGAGTGGTCATACTCACTTGATCCAGAAATTGACATGAAACTAGGACTAAGGAAGGCAGAACAGGCCCTTTCAGCAGGAAGTATTAGGGTCTCCATGTGGAATACTGGGAACAGCCTGGTAAAAAAGACCTCCAGATAAGCTATCCGTTGTTTTTATTATATGGTTTCTCTGAAATGCCTTTGTTCTGAATATATAGTACTTTGCTTTATCCTTGCTGGCTGGTCATTGGTTAGCCCTTTCATTGCATCAGAGAACAAGACTTCAGGTACTGAAATAAATTCAGACTTGCTGAGATAATCACAGTAAATTGCAGGATTTTTCATCCTTAGACCCTGATCTGGAGGGAGTGGCTCACAGGATCCCATCCCAAACAGAGTGATAGCTAGAGGCCTGAGACCTACGTGAAGTACCCTCCTGGAAGACAGGAAGAGTCAGAAGTGCAGTTACCCTGGGAGCTGTGACAGTGTTTAATTTATAATAGTTTAAAATTTTCTCAGTCATCTGCCAGCAATCATTTTTTCAGGTTAAAAAAAAGAGCAATGTAACAAAGTTATAAGTTACGCAGAGTAAATCAATATTCCAAAAACCTTACAACAAAATGGTGACCTGTCTTCCACAAAGGTGACTTTCTACAGAGCACATCACACTACAGGCCCTTTTCTTTTGCCCCACTAAATGTGTTTAGTGATAGAGCCAACACTTCATCAGGGAGAATCTTATAAATGTCAGCAGATAAGCAATCAAGATCTGGACTTTTCCCCAGAGAAAGGAAGAGAATCATCTTTACCTCCCAGAGAAAGAAAGGTGTTTCCATAATCAGTCTGTCTTTCAGTTTCATTGTGAGTATCTAAAAACATTCAGAACATTTTCCATTGGCAGTGTTTACCTTTTGTTAGTTTAGATTTAGCCTTTAAATGTTTCCTTACATTCATCTCTTTTATACCTGCTTTATTTTAACGCTCAAGGGTGCAGCTGGAATATTAGTGGCAGATGAGGGTAGGCAAATGGAATTTGACAATGGGAGGATGGGTGCAAGTATCCTGAAGGGTAGGTAGGTTCTTGGATAGTGTAGAGTTGTGAGCAATGGTAGGCATTTAAGTGAAAGGGAACAGGTGGTCAGGGGAAGGACTAGCTGGGAACTAGAAAAGCAGGACTGAGGTGTGGATTGGGGGAACAGGAGTAGCAGAATAGATATGAGCAGGAGTGGGAAGAAGGAGCAGGAGATGGGAGCAAGGCACATCAAAGCCAGTCAGAGAAATTGGGCTGGTGGCTGCAGAGGCAGGCAGCTGAAGAGAAAGAGGAACTGGAGAGGGAAGTGAGTAGCAGACTGCTTGAAAAGTGTCCAACAGCTGAACGATAGCTTAGATATAGCCCAACTAAGATAGGTAAGAAGCTCTAGTTCCACTGACAGGAGCAAAAGAAGGAGTAACATGTTGGCCAGAAGAGAGACATGGGAAGAGAAGACAGGTGGGGGAATATCTGAGTGATCATCTCTGTATGACCAAAGGATGGGACAGTGAGAATCTTTGATTATAGAACCGCTTTGACAGAACACTGAAATGACATGTCAGCATAAAGGAGTAAAGGGCGACCATAAAATAGTTGTTTGATATTGTCTGTAATATGTTACATCTGTGAAGTATTTTGAAATATATCCTTCATGCTAAATATTAGCCAAAATATAGTTTTGTTGTAAAAATATGATGGTGATACACTGCAGTTAGAATATATTTCCAGTATATTACAGCTCAGTGAATATAACAATAATTAATATTAACAGTTTTATCTTCACACAGTGTATTTTAAAGCATCCCAATGTGTTTTACAATCTGTGGACCTAAATTTTTGAGAGAGACCAGTGATTCTGGGTGCCCAGCTTGAGAGCTCTTTTAAGCACTCAGCACTTTCTAAAATGTAGACTCCTTAAACTGTCTCAAATTGGACATGCTACTGAGGCACCCAAAATCACTAGTCACTTTTGAAAATTTAAATCATAGGCTATATATATTTAACTCACATTTATTGCCAGGACTCCCCTTAAAATAAAATGCAATTTTGGACCATTATTAAGGGGAGACTTTATATGTACAAAAATCTCTTTACATACCACTGAAATGCAGTCAACCCTGGTGAGGAATGCAGTAGCTATTTAGCAATGCACAGCAACACTAAATAATAGTCTAACACGTAAAATGATGAAGTATCCATTGAAAACTGGAGATGTCATTACAACCTAGAAGACTTAAACTTCTTATAATCATTTCTGTATCTGCCCAGCAATGTATTTTAAAATTTAATTTAAATGTACATTGATAAGTGATGATCTTTCAATGAACTTAATCTATACAGACATTGACTGCCTTAGACTACATAGTTTTTGTTAATCATCTATTCTGCAAACTTCATTTGTTCTAATTAATGTTACATCAAACAAAAAAGATTTTTCATTTTCTATTTCCTCTGCAGTTGCACTCAAAATTGCTTGTATCAGCAGTTTATCTTCCCCCTGCCTTCCCCAAAGATATGGAGATAACTTAGAAGTTACAACTTTGTGGTTTTTTCCACTTCAAGCATTTATATGCATAATAATTTTGTACAAGTATCTCAGTTTTTGATCGATGGTTAATGATTATTTTGTTTCATGCAATTACGTACCTTACAGCTTGAAACTTAGAAAACAATGGTTAAGGTTTCTTTTAATGGAAAATTTAGCTTGCATCAGTTATTTTGAAAGTTTTGATAAATAGTGGGTTGTTTTATGTAATTGTTTGATGATCCTAAAACGAGAATTGTTGTTATTCAGAAATGTAGACCATTAGCCTGCCTCCTCCCCCTCTGCCCCCCTGCACCCACCGCCTCCAAAAAAACAAGTTAGTTAACTTTTTGGAGAAAACAACAATATATCTATCCTAGAGGCACTTTTGCATATGAACAAAATCTTTATTTTTGTCCCCAGATATGACCTGACATATACGGATCTTTGTGTTGAAATGAACTGTGTTTTCCAAGTGCCTTTCACCACACTAAATAAAGACATTGTATAGTGTATTTCATTTAAATATATATTGAAATGTGCACTTATTTAAATATTGAAATATGACCTTTTATTTAACACTTTTCATCTGAAAATCTCTGTTCAATATGAGCTTAAACTGCAAGGTGCTGAGCACTCTAACCCCAATCCAGCAAAGCACAACTTCAAGGATGCAATTTGTCTGAGTTGCATTATTTTATGAACCTTTGCTTTTTGATTTCTCATCTTTAAAGTTCAGCATGCACTTAAGTGCTTTTCTGGATCAGCACTGGAGTGTTTGACAGCTTGCAGCACTAGGAACAGTGTTTAAGGGCCCAATCCAAGGAAGTACTGATTGCCTTTTGTCAAGTGCTGAGCATCCTAAACTTTCTTTGTAGGGGACCAGGGACTTTAGAGGAATAGTGTTTTCCCTTACACTCTTCCCCTCCAGGAAGGAGTTAAAAACAACAACCCTAGCTTATAATTTAAAAGCAAGAACAAATCAAAACAGGCAACTATAAAATATAAATAGCTGGGAATGCCATGTTAAAGTGACTCAAATGAAACAAGCAGGCTCTAAAGAAGCCATATATATTCTTGTGTTTGTACCCTTCATAGCATGTTCTTTGTTGCCTATAAGTGTTATGATAAAAACAGATGCACTGAGAATGTTTGGTTTGTAGTACTTTGCCTTCCCCGTATTTTGAAGATTATTTAATGACCTAATCAGTTTATTTTCTTTATATGTTTAACACTATAACCCAACCGTTGTTTAGCTCTGAAGACCAACTTGTTATCTGTAATAAGATCAAAAAGCTCTTCTAAGTCATTGGAACTATTTTGATTTACACCAGCTCAGGATCTGCCTCATCTACATACTCCTGTACAAAGCCTGCAGTTGAAAATGTCAACCTCTCACTGTTTAGGCAACTCTAATTCAAACCCAGATCTTTGACCATAGTGAGAGAAAATGCTGATTCATCAAGCTCTCCACTACAGACCTCTGTGCAAGCTGATTTGTTTGGAGATGCTTGTAAGGGTTATGGATTTTTCCTCCACTAGTGTACTTTGTTTTATTATAAAACAGTCTCTCAATGAGACCATTAATAACTTGTAATTTTCGGGCTTTGCCATCTTTCTTTGTATATTGGTTTACAAATACAAGCTTTGACTTTTGATTACTCTGTAATATACTCATAACCCTGTAAAGAATTTCCCAAGGTAGAGTGGTTGTTTGCATCACATTTGAGTGAAATGTTTAAATTAGTTTTGACATACAGTTTAAGGTCATAAATCAATATGCCACTCTTGTAGCTACATGATGAAAGGAACAACCTACCATACCTGTTTACCTGTTTTTAAAATACTGTGTTACTCTGTGTACACTTTTAGCATCAAAATAATTGTTGGAAACAATTTTACAAAGATGAACTTTCTTGTACTAAACATTCTTCACATCATATTTTGAAAATCCCATTAAGATGGCTGTTAAATTGACATGTCTTGTTCTGAGTACGGGGAATGTCATTTCTATAATCAATTCAGTTATTAAATAGTTATTTTCTCTTTGCACTAATATTAACATGCTTTCATACCCTTTGCAAATCAAGTGCCAGAAACTTGTATTGATATAAGAATTTTTTGTTTTATTTATGGTGCATGTCTTTTTTAGTAAAATAAGTATTAATCCACAGAATACAGGAAATATAAAATATTGCCCCAGCAGCTTGTCTATACATCTTTTTGCCAGGAACAATATGCCACTGCACCAAATAGAGACCATCTTATGTTTTGTGATTGTACAGCACATAGACTAATGGCATACTGATTCATGACTAGAAATCCCAGGCACAACAGTCATACAAAGAAGAAGTGGATTCTCTGTAACTTGAAGTCTTTAAATCATGATTTGAGGACTTCAGTAACTCAGCCAGAGGTTAGGAGTGTATTACAAGACTGGGTGGGTGAGGTTCTCTGGCCTGCAATGTGCCAGAGGTCAGACTAGATGATCATGATGGTCACTTTTGACCTTAGAGTCTATGAGTAAAACACCAGTTTCCTCAACCTGTGTATGATGCAAGTATCAAACTATCATTCCAGATATAATATCCTAAATCTAACCAAGAAGAGTACCAAATACTCACAATAAAGTTATAATCCTGCCAGGTGCTGACTAAGTGTCTTATTGGAAGTGATAAAAATCCTCAACCAACATTGTACTCAGTACTTTGTGGAATTTGACACAAAGCATCCAAGAACTCCATTGATTTCAGTGTGAGTTGGATCATCCCCAAAGGATGTGGAAGTGTTCAAAATGCCTTGCGTGTATAAGATCCTAATGCAAATGAAGAGGGTGAATTTTTCACTACACCAGAAGACATCAATCATTTTCAACATTCACACCTGGACTCATGCTCTCTTAGATGAGAAATGGTTGCTTCCCATTTTAATGTTGCCCTTGCACCACAAAGAATGTATCCAGAGTCAAAAATAGCAGAAAATATCCCTTTGCAGTACTTCTCCTGAACTACAAATCACAAATGGTGTAAATCTCCAAGCAATCTCAGATATCATTCTTATCTTTATCCAGCATAGACCAACACTTTGTACACAAGCTCTTTTCCATAAGTGGAGAATGGAGTGGAGTTGTTGTTCATGGACGTCCAGAGGAAGAAACATAACTTTGCTTTTATAAATCCCTAGAGTTTCTGTAAACTAAATAGAAAAAAAACCACATTTAAATGTTGATGGACCCTTACCTGTCCATTTTTATCTGCGTGCAATTCAAAATGTATTGCATGTTCCTTCTGGTATAAGTACTGAGCTTCTGCATTTCACACTTTTACTTGTCCTTTGCATAACAAACAAGTGGGCAGAGTTTTTGCTTCATTTCTACATTTCTCTCAAATACACTGGATTTCCAACTCAAAATAGAAAAATTGAAGTTTGAGTAACTTCCACTTAAATTAACATTTACAGACTTGTCCAAAGCTTTCTAAAATGGAGATCATTACTATAAACATTAAAAAATACAACAAACAAAACAAATCAGAATATATAGAAGGAAAAACAAAACAGGAAAATGGCACCAGCACAGGAGTTATTGTAGGTCCCCAGTAAACTAGAACAGAAAGATCTCAATAGACAATCACCAAAAGTCCTTATTAGCAGCTTAACTGTATTCATCAAAGAGGAAATTAACAACAGGTTTTTTATGTTCAAGAGGAAAGTTCATTATGTTCATTTAATGAATAGTGAGAAGAAATAAATGATAAGGTTAATAGTGAGGCCACATGAAACATAAATGAAGAATGAACCTGTGGTTAAGACACTAGACTAATACTTGGGAGATTTAATTCCTGGTTCTACCACACACTTTTTCTATGACTTCTCATGAGCCACTTGATCTCTGTGTCTCAGTTTCCCATCTGTAAAATTAGAATAATAATAATTCCTCTGTAAAAGCAGCAAAGAGTCCTGTGGCACCTTATAGACTAACAGACATTTTGGAGCATGAGCTTTCGTGGGTGAATACCTACTTCGTCGGATGCAGGTAGTGGAAATTTCCAGGGGCAGGTATATATATGCAAGCAAGAAGTAGGCTAGAGATAACGAGGTTAGTTCAATCAGGGAGGATGAGGCCCTCTTCTAGCAGCTGAGGTGTGATTAAACAAAGACTGTGAATGGCTTGCCAACTACAAAACCAGTTTCTCCTCCCTTGGTTTTCACACCTCAGCTGCTAGAAGAGGGCCTCATCCTCCCTGATTGAACTAACCTCATTATCTCTAGTATTCACCCACGAAAGCTCATGCTCCAAAACATCTGTTAGTCTATAAGGTGCCACAGGACTCTTTGCTGCTTTTACAGATCCAGACTAACACGGCTACCCCTCTAATAATTCCTCTGACACATTTTTTCTGTCTTGCTTATTTTGATTGTAAACAATTGGGGACAGGGACTATCTCTTAGTTTATATATGTACAGTATCTAGCTAGCACTATGTAGCCCCATCTCAATTGGGAACCCTATGCACTACTTTATCCTTATAAATGAATAATTAACTGACCAGTTTCAGCTGAAGGGTTAGTGAGAAACTTTTTATGGATTTTGTTTCCTGTTGACTCACACAATGATTTTTTTTAGATTGATCAAGACCTAAAACTCAAAGAAAAGCTTAGCTATAAAGACTGAGCTTTAGCTTGTTTGAGGTAAAACAAGTCAAAGCTATTGAATTCTAAATACTTTCCTTCTGAAATCAAGAAATGGCCCAGGTTTTCTCAAAAATTGTTCCAAACACTCAAAATCTGTTTACTGACTAGCTTAGAACTGAAATTTTGGTAGAACTCACAGTTTTTGTGTCAGTTTCAAATTTGGCAAAAGGAGTCCTTCTAATCCCTAATATGAAAGATAAAGAAAGGTTTGAGAAACATATGTGCACGTGACTCATTACATCATTAGCTGACATTATCTAGGTTAAGGGAATCCAACTGCGAAATAGACTTTCTCTGTTAGCTAACTCTGTTCTTGTTGTAACATCTGTTAGACTAGTGAAGTTACACCAGAAATGATTTTGGTTACACTCAAAATGCTATGGGAACTGAAATCCTGCATCCAGTAAGAGACTTACTAAATCTGAATCTACAAGTATTCAGGTATATGGTACAGTTGCAGAAGCTTGAGGGCCAGATTAAAATGGCTGGTGGGCCGGATCCAGCCTGCAGGCCGTAGTTTGCCCAGCCCTGTGCTAACTATAGTACATATAAGACTGGTTGTATATGGGAACTTGATGATCCATCAAGTCACTTGAGAACAAAGTCTTAACAAGATACATAATAGAAGCTGCTGCCTTGACTACACTCCCTTTCAGTGTAAAATGTAGCTATCACAACTGGTGCCTCACTAATTTTCATCCTGTCTGGTATTATATAGTGCATTATATAAACCAAAATTTGTATTTGTCTGAAACAGTTAACAATTAAACAGTTAATGCTGAACCTGATGTTCAGGAGTGCTGAGCACCCACAACTCCACCTGAAATCAATGAGAACAGCAGGTGCTCAGAACCTCATGATATCAAGCCCTTGATGACTAACCTAATAAATTAATGTTTTGAGATACTTAAAAATTGCATTAAAATAATTTCTGGGATAACTTCCTTCAAACGTTGCCAACCAGAGCCTATTAAAAGTAATTAATAATTTTGTAGTTTATCCTATGCAGTGTTCTCTTGTCACTAAAACTGTTGATAAAGAGTAATCAATATACTGTAGCTGGGTTTTGCTTTTGTGAACAGTCCCATGAGCTAAGTGAGTAGCTGTCTTGTATCTTGAAAGATATTCACACAGGGACATTATATCTAACACAATTAGTTGCCCAAATAGAGTAAAATGTGTAGAGCATCGTTCAGAAATAAATTATGTATGTATTACTCCAAAGAACATTGGTAATTTATGAATTTCTATTAAACCTGTTTCACTCATTTTTTATTAAACTTGAGAGCTGTGACCTACCTAGAGATTTCCAGTTTAATTAGCTTAATTTAAGACTGGAAACAGTGAGAGTGGGAATGGGATATATGCAAATTTGTTAATACAAATTTAAATTAGAATAAAATGAATATGGAAGTGTTGTTTTTTTTTGTAGTGCATTGTATCACTTACCCTGCTATAGCTAAAGTCATGTCACCATTCTATTTATATAACCTCTTGTTTCAAGGGGTTGCTTTTGTAACAACAATGCACTTTTACTACATGGCATTATGAAAGTCCTCAGATAGACTAATGCGTCGCCATTGTTATGTTAGTGTGACTCTGCACTGTTTATCAACAAGTGAGTTCATGTCCTCCACCCATACATGGATGTCCACTCATGCATGTTCTCCTCACACGGAAGAAGATGCTGCTCATTCCTCAGCATCACCCTCAGTCTTGTATCCACAGAGACCCCTCCATGGGTGAGTGAATCAATGTATAATGAGGGGGTAGGTTCAGGAATGTGGAGTCAAAGGGAGGTGCATCGTTCCCCCACAAACCAATGGGAATCCAAAGGGCAGTTAATGTTATCTGAGGCTGTATTAACTTTCCCCTTGATGATGGGGAACCTCCATCTAAGAGAGGTTCCACAGGAAGCCTTGGAAAGGACAATCTCTAGCTACCTCACTGTATTATTAGGAAGCTGGAGTGGAGACCAGGGCGCTAGTGCCAATGAGGAGGCACAGGATCTCTGCATGAACGACCATGAGTCTCCAGTGGATTGCATTGATTCTGCATCACTTAGAGATGGTCTTATGGTAAAGCACTTGCCTCAGATGCAGGAGATCTGGATTCTATTCCTGTCTGCTCTAGACTGCCTGTGTGACCTTAGGCAAATAATTTATTCTTTCTGTGCTTTAGCTCCCCATGTGTAAAGTGGGGATAATACTACCTCGCCTCACAGGGGTATTGTGTGACTAAATTAATTAATGCTGAAGAAGTGCTGAATTACTGCAGTTGTGGGGGCAATAACGAAAAAGCCTTTAGATGAAATAAACACCTTTCAATCTAAAATGAAAATGAGCAGTTATGCTCATTTGCATTTGCATTGTGTTAGTCTATGCCATAGATCAAATGGAAATTTGAAGAAGCAATAATCTCTTCTATTTAAAAAGTAAAACAAAACATAATTTGAACAACTCCTGAAGGTAAAAACAAAACAAAAACAAAAAATGTGTAACAGTGTTATATAGATTTTAGATTGTTTCTGTAAATTTCATATGTGACAACCAAAGTAAAAGTAAAAGCTTATGCTCAAATAAATTTGTTAGTCTCTAAGGTGCCACAAGTACTCCTGTTCTTTTTGCGGATACAGACTAACACGGCTGCTACTCTGAAAAATAAAATACTGATATGCAAAACCTCACATTAAAATATCAACTTCAAGGCCTTGATTCTGAAACTGAATTCACATTTCATCAGGGCCTAAATGGAAGCTGTCAAATAGTTTTGGTTGAATGGAGTTCATGTTTTATTACTTTTCATTATTTGTAACACCCTATTAACAGCAAGAAGCTTAAAAATACACTTAAAATAATATTGATTTTTGTCTTTTTCCACTTGGAAAGCATTCTCCCCCAACTGAATTTCTAATGAAATTGAAATCAATAACATTCTGTTTACTTCTTTGTGTGGGCATCAGCTTTCAGCCTTGTCACTGACTATGAACCCAATAGGATACGTTGTAGCTATAATGAAAAATATTGAAAATGCTGGAGCTATACCAAGCATACAATGGTGCAATCTTCTCCCTTCGTGCACATCTCCTCCCCCACGTCCAAAGAAAACACAACTGTGTAAACTGGTGTGACTGTGACATATTTTTCCATCAGAGTTTTAACATTCCTTCAGTGGTTGGGGATAATGGAAAAATATGAACCTTCAGCTGAATCAAATAAAAATAAACAGGAACTCATAAAAAGCAAAGCAATTCAATGGGAGTATAGATCTAATTATCTATTTGAGGATTTGATAGTAGATATAGTTCAGAGGAAGGAAGTAACATGCCTTCTATATCTTTGGGTACCCATATTTCCCTGCTTTTTCTGTGTGTTTTTGAGATTATATATTCCAGAGTTCTCGTTTATCAAACCAAGTTAAAAAAAATCACTATGTGATATTTTGCCATTAACGGACAACATTTTAGTTGAACTGAGAATGTTAAGTATATTGAAATTCATGTTCTGACACAGCATTGGGGGAAAATGACATCTATGAGAAGAAATGTTTGAAATTAACACAATAAATCTGAACCTACCAAAATGAACATCTATGACTATAAAGAGTCAATTACATTTAAGAAAAAAATACTTTTATGTGTAGATCATTATTTTATATTAAAATTCACTTTTTAATGGAGACTTCCTTTTTCAAAGCCAGATTGTCCCCTGAATGGATTATTTCTGCATATGTAACAGGATGCTCCACAAGTTTTGACTGAAAGTTCTGGATTAACTGTTTACTCTGTGAAGGGAGAATTTTTTTGCAGTTCCTGGGAGCTTTACCCAAGGTCAGATCCATACACACAGTGGCCACCCTATGCTACCACACTGCTTTACAGCCCCCAAGTTTGCCCTGAGCTCTATAGCAACAATGGTTCTGGAGGAGCCCTGTTGAATCTACCTGGTTGGAGTGGAGCATAATATTGTTCTGAACATCTGCCCTATTCCCCTCACAGTTCTTTCCTCTCCAGACCAAACCCTCAGTCTGAGATCTGGAGATCGATTTCTGCAGTGCATCTACTGACAGATTTTAGGCAGACAAGGGAAAGCATGCCACAGAGGTAGCATTGCTCCTCCAAGCTCCTTTAGTCTGGATCTACTACTGTTTGCTCAATACCTGTCATTGAAATGGAGGGGATAATTTGGGTTTCTAACCATTTCATGTAGACACCACTGGACTGGGAATCAGGAGACCTGAATTCTATGGACAGTGCTACCAGTTCATTTAGGCTTCCTGTCCCTCCCATTGTCTGTCTTCTGTATTTACACTGTAAGCCCCTGAGGACTTACTAATACTATGAGTTTGTACAATGCCTAGCACAATGCAGCCTCAATCCGGTGCTACTCTAATTCAAATAATGGTAATAAATAGCAGTGGAACTAAATTTTGTTGACATTTCCCCATCAATATAAAAAACAAACAAACCTTCATTACTTTTATTTAATAGCAGCATTTTCCACTGAGTTTATTTCAAGCCATGGATAAAACAATATTGTAAATTCATGTATTTTTCCCCAGGGGACAATTGGTGTTTCCATCCAGACTATTGTATAGAGCAAATTAGCTATCAAAGAATGTCCGCTCTAGAGATTAACAAAATCTTCATAACACATTAGTTAACTGTAATCCCAATTTCCTGTACACCATTTTCAGTTTTATGGAGCTAAGACATTTAATTAGATGCTTTATTTACAATTCTTCACAAAATGGCACACAGTTTCCAAGTATTCTGCTCTTGTACAGATTAAAACTACTGTGACAAACCACCAGTTATTAAAACTCTAGAGGCATTTCAATCCCTTCCCAAAAGTCATCATATGGGCCCAATCTTCCTTCCATTGAAGCCAATGGAAAAATGCTCATTGTGGATTAAAATATCTTCTTTTTTGCCACTTCCCCATTCTGAGTCTGACTTTGATAGTCTTCTTCCAAAACTCATGATCATACAGGCTGTGATACAGATTGGTCTCTGAGGCCTGCTGATAGGTAGTATACGAAGAGTCTTTTGTCTCCCCTTGGGTTGTCTTTCATCCAAAATCATTGCAAGACCTATCCTACTGATATAGTTGTCTGGTCTCTGCTGCATAAGCACATACAAACATAGCCTAGACTTCCTCAACTTGTCTTCATTTGGAGCAACCCATATTAGGTCCTTAATACCTTGTTTAATTTCCTGTCATGGAGTGTACAACTATTTGACCATCTCAACATCTTCATTCCCACAGTGGAGACCATACTGTTTTCCTTTCTTATGGCTGGCCAAGTCTCTGTTCTGTATATTAAGATGGTCAAATTAAAGTTGTATACACTCTACCTTTTAACTTTATTGCCATCTTTTTGTTACAGAGAATCAGAGAAGACCTCTGCATACTTCAGATCCATCATCCCCACCTTCAATATCTCTCCTTTAATCTCTCAAAATCCCTTGTGCCTGGGCAATTGTCCCCACAGTCCTTTCCTCTCCTTATCTCAGAGGTGACCATGTGCCCGCATTTTCTACCACATGTAATGGGGTTTACTCACCACTGTGGCGATTGCTGCTGGCTGTCCCGGGGATTAGCTCTATTTGTCAATGTGCCCTCCTCTGGTGGTGCCTTGCTGCCATCACTTTTGTTCCAGGAAACTGCACCTTTCTAAGGCCTGTGGTGTCCTCTTCAGCAACACTGTCCTCTGGCCATGCCACACATGATGGTCCCCCCTTCCAGGGGACCCACAGTCTGTTGTTTAGCCACTTCCCTTAGTGGCTACTGCAGGCTATTGTCTGGCCACTTCCTCGTGGCCCCCGCATCCTCTTTGCCCTTGCCTCAGGGCCTCTGCCTGCAAACCCCAGCAGCGAGCCAGGAGCTGTCTCTCACTCCCCCGGTCCCTGCTAGTATCACTGCTCTGTCCAGGGTGGTGGCAGTTCTCTCAGCCATTCAGAGACACAGTCCTTCCTCCCTGGGCTCCCAGCAGAGAACTTCCCTCCTCTGCCCTGCAGCTCCCTTTTTATATAGGCCTGCTTGGCCCTGATTGGCTGCTCCCTTCAGCCCTTCTCTGATTGGCTGCCTCCTGCTCAGCCTCCTCTCAGGCTTTATTAACCCCTGAGAGCCCAGTGTGGGGCAGGCACCCCATCACATCTCTATATTATCCCCCTGCCGCTGAACACATATGAATTCAAAAAATCCACAATATTAAGTAAACAAAAAGATTTCTCTTATGTACAAGAAACATTAATTGTCTTCCATAGGTTTTCCATACCATTTTACTCTTGATGGCAAGTTTCTAACTTCAAATCTGATTTCCTAAGGCTGCCAAAGCACTGGTGGCTTTTCTGGTTTGGAGAGATGCTCCCTGTGACAGCACTAACAATGCAGAAATAGGAGGTTTTACTTCAAAGCTACTATTCTTTACCCAAGAAATACCAGCTGTCAAGAGGCTATCGACAGCCTGCCAGAGATCTATAAAAGAACTCTGGGGCCCTGATCCTGTTATCTTAGATCTGCTTGAGTTTGGTCAGGGGAAGCTTGAGTCACAAGATTCAGGTCTTAAGCTCCAGTCTGGATTGCCCTGCTAATTCTCATGAAAGAATCTGAATAAACTCTAGCAGTGGACGAGAAGCTGGATATGAATCAACAGTGTGCCCTTGTTGCCAAGAAGGCTAACAGCATTTTGGGCTGTATAAGTAGGGGCATTGCCAGCAGATTGAGGGACATGATCATTCCCCTCTATTTGACATTGGTGAGGCCTCATCTGGAATACTGTGTCCAGTTTTGGGCCCCACACTACACGAAGGATGTGGAAAAATTGGAAAGAGTCCAGCAGAGGGCAACAAAAATGATTAGGGGGCTGGAGCACATGACTTATGAGGAGAGGCTGAAGGAACTGGGATTGTTTAGTCTGCAGAAGGTAAGAATGAGGGGGGATTTGATAGCTGCTTTCAACTACCTGAAAAGGGGTTCCACAGAGGATGGATCTAGACTGTTCTCAGTGGCACCAGATGACAGAACAAGGAGTAATGGTCTCAAATTGCAGAGGGGGAGGTTTAGGTTGGATATTAGGAAACACTTTTTCACTAAGAGGGTGGTGAAGCGCTGGAATGGGTTATCTAGGGAGGTGGTGGAATCTCCTTCCTTAGAGGTTTTTAAGGTGAGGCTTGACAAAGCCTTGGCTGGGATGATTTAGTTGGGGATTGGTCCTGCTTTGAGCAGGGGGTTGGACTAGATGACTTCCTGAGGTCTCTTCCAACTCTGGTATTCTATGATTCTATGAATATCTGCATGTGGTTGCTAGGCAAAATGTGCCACTTCCTAATTATTTATTGGTTAAGCTGTGACTAGACTTGCACAGAAAACTCAGATCAGCAGAAATGTGTGTTGCCACCAACTGGACTATCAGTCTTTTCTCCAAGCCGTTAGAGGACATTTGGCCTCTACTCTTTCAGAAGAGATGCATTGAAGACCTAGCCACTTATATTTGAGGTAATCTCATTCTTTCAGCCTGGATATCCTTCACCCTAAAATATCTTTATTTCTTGTCATAAATTGATGTGAAAAATTGCTATAAGCTGTTAAAGAGACTGGCAGATGTCACACACAAGCTTTACTCATAAAACTGCCACTAGCCTCTCTGGCAGGAGATAAATTTTGCACTCCCTAATCTATAGCCACTATGCACTTAAGTGTTGTTTTTGTGCAAAAAGCATGCCTCAACTCAGACAAAAAACTTATGACAGACAAGCTCCTCTAATGAGGAGGCAGAGATATCCTAGAAAATGCCACAGGAAGAAAACTGTTCATAGAGAATACCTCACTAAATAAAATCCACTATTAAATAAGGATTCTCTAGACAACACAATTTTCCTCTACACAAGGCAAAGTACTTCTAACACCCTTCCTCTTGTTAAAGAACTTAGTAGTTCTGTCTTAGTGAGCACCCAAAGTGAAGCTTTTATAGCTGCTAGCAGAATTCAAACAGCCAACAGAAGTAAAAGCGTCTATTGCTCTACCCCAATTAGGCCCAACAAGATCCATTATAAATTGGACGCAACTGCTATTTTAGCTCTTCTGGCTCACAACTGATTACTCTTACTTTACCAGCCATTCCAAAAGTAGTAATCAGAATAATGTAATTAAAGGATATAGCATAATTTATTTGGTTAACAGAATCCCCAAGGTGTCTATTTTTCATTCCTCCTTAATACACACACCAAATATATTGCATTTAATACCAACTCAGAAATGTAGACTGAGTTTAATAGCATAAAATGTCCTTCTTTAGACTGGAATAGAAAGGGGTTTGGGCAGTGGAGCAGGGAGTATAGTTTATTGCAGAATTGTAATTCCCCCTGAAACAGGGGTTTATAATAGGAAGGGTAACTGACCCATAACTGCAGTACCAGAAAGTACCCTTTGTTATTAAGCACCAAAAAATAGGAAGCCTAAAAGCCTATAAAGCAGTGCTGCAGCTCTCTAACAAAAAAAACCCATATAGGAAATTGAATTAATTGCCCCATATCAAATAGCATACATAAGAAACACTACAGTTTGTCAAAAATCTAGAGGTGAAGAGGTTTGCAGCCCTGATACATTTAAAAATCTTCAAACCAACATTTTTTCTTCTTCGGTAATAAGAAGTAACTGTAGTTGTGACCAGTCTGACAGCTTCAAACACAACAAAGAAGTTAGACTGCATAGTACAGAAAGTGCATTTAAGAGCCTAGATGCTTCTATATCTCCTTCCCACTGTTAACAGTCCTTCAGTAGAGAGACCTATTTTCAGCACTCAGAGAGAAAAGCTTCTATTAACAAAGTAATCTCACTAACTATACCATCTGTTTGTTCTGAAAAGGAACATCTTTGAAGGCAATTGTATCTCTATTTTTTTTTAATCTAATAGTATTTATTTTTTAACAGGAAAATGACTCCTAATAGGAAGAAAAAAATGCTATAGTAAATGGCTTGGATGAGCTCTCTTTTGTAATTATAATGAAAAGCTTTTAGGATTGTATGTTAATTAAACATATATTTCATATAAAGCTCTACATAGGTTACATGCCAATATAACAGTGTCACCAATTCTACAATATTTTGTATTTTTATTCAAGTCCCTGCTCCTGGAATTATGTTCTGATGTGTAACTCTCAGCTTTCTTTTTAAAACAAATCAAAACAAAAACAGCTGGTAAGTTTCTGGTCTCATGGTTTTGGAAAAAAACCCCACTTTCAAAATGTGAACACTAAAGGCTCAAACACTGGAAGGAAAAATAAACCCATAATTTAAAAAAAAGTCATGATTTTGAAACCAAACTCATGACTTTTTAGGGTTCATGACTCATGGCTTTTGAATGCTTGGAGTTAGTGAAACCAGATAAGCCACACACTCAAAAAAAGAAAGGGACATTGAGCAGTTCTGTGTATTAAATGTTCAAAGCTTAATTAAAAGATATTTACAAATAATGTTACAAATATGTTTTACCACTGTTCATAACCATTAAATTGAGTATTTGTTAGGCTTGGATCTTGCAACTGATTCACATGGGACTGCCTGGGTCTCACTGATTTCATTAGGCTTCTACGTGGACAAAGAGGTTCTGTCTATGTGAAGTTGTGTTCATTAAAAGAAAAGAAATCCAGATCTACTTTGTAGGCAGTGTGGAAACTAGCTTTAAAGCATGAAACAGTGTCAACATGTGCTTTCTACTAGTTCATTGTGCATTCACTAATCTGACCACTCCACAAAAGGGAAAACATGACAAATTTTGAGAGTCATTGGCCACAGCAAATCTTCACACAGCTCAACGCAATATTATTTAGCAGAGGCAATTCTTATAACTACAGTGAGAAGATCTTTTTTTCCTAAAGACAACAAAAACCTCTCATCTGAGGGAGCAAATGTGCAAAGCCATTGTAGCTAAGTATGCTGGGAGTCCACCTGGCTGACACTGGGGCTGCTTTGCCTACATGCTATGTGTATATGTGTAGATGCTATGTGGGGTATGTTTAAAATTTTGTATTTTGTTTTGGGTTCTCATTCATTACACTGAATGGAGCTTTTACTGGAGAGCTATCTTCGAAAGTTAAATACAGTCCCCCTCCCCCCCACACACTCTTAACTTCCTGTTTTACAAGAAATGTCTCTGATTACAGGATCTGCATAATATCATTGCACACGATTAAGCTGTTATTTCTTTATGCTGGGAATTTCAAATGGGGCCTACGGGATTTAGGAGCTCAACTCCCATTGAGTTTTAATGAGAGTTGAGCATCCTTATGAGCCTTTGAAAATATACTCATCATCTATAGAGAGAAAATTAGGAAAACCTACAGGAAATGTTAGTCTTGGAAATTCCTTCTGTAGTCATATGTAGTTCATATGAGCCTTCAAAGACTATTCATTTTTCACACACACGCTGTTCTCCATGCAAGAAGCAGACAGATTAGATGGACAATTGGTCTTTCAGCAGATTTTATGCAAAAATTGTACTTCATTATTGGGGCCCTTTCAATCTGAATTTTCTCTTTGTAATCCTGATCTAAATGAGAACGTTAGGTTCCCTAACAGTGCTATGCTTCAGGCTTTTATGACTGTCATTCTAAGCTACTGTCCACCTGTTACAGAGAGGAGCTCATGCCTGTGCTCATACTTGGCACCTCACCATGGCACAATTCCCACTCAGTTATGCTTTCTCCAATCCACAGTAAATCTTGCATTTTTCATATTCCAATGACAAGATTGGTGAAGGGTGTGATTCCATTATGGTATAAAACACAAGAGACCAGTTCTTCAGTTGTTGTAAATCACTGTGGCTCCACTGCAATCAGTGTAGCTAGGACAGTTTACATCAGTGGAGGATCTGGCCTACAGAGTTGAAAAGAAAATGGTGGGAACAAGCAGGAACCGTAGAGGTTAAGTCTGATAAATGTTTGCCTGCAAATGTTGGAAACCACTGGTCTATCAAACCAGGCACCTAGGAAAACTACTTATTTAGTACTTTCCCATCTAGGAATATGTTTAAGATATATAAATTCATCTGGTATATTGCAAGTGAGGTGGGTTATTTTACCATCTGTAAACTGATGGGTTTATTTTTATTTGACCCATATCACAACATAGATGAAGCTCCTTAAAATGCTCTCCTTTCTCTGTAGTCTGATCTCTCCCTGATTTTCTGTTTTTGTCCATTCCTGCTGTCATTCTGTTTTAGAGACCTGGCATTTATTGGATGCTGCGGATGAAAATGAAAGGAATTTATCTCTTGTAATAATCTAACATTTTTGACAAATGTTGTTGTAGCTGTATTTCTCAATATGAACATATGTGGAAATGTTTGTGAGGAGATTCTCTGGCTGATGTCTGGTGGATAATCTCACTTCTTACTGTATGTGGTGAAACTAGTTAGTAGCAGGAAGAATGAAAGGGATGGAAAATATAAACCCCCACAAAGCTTGAAATAAGAGGTTTGTTTTCATTTGCTCTTGGGATTTTTTGACTAAAGCTTGTGGGGCTTTTTAGGCAAGATTTCTCTATGGGATCAAGGCTGCCTGCAGCATCTTGGAACTACTTCACAGCACTAAACAGACAGATGGAACTTAACATTTGTTTTATCCAGTGTAAATACTAAAGTATCAAGGGGAAAAAAGTTCTGTCTTTGTGAGATCCGAGTGCATTGCAATACAAGATTAAATGAACACAAAGTTATAGGATATACCTATACTGAATCCACTTCAAAAGTTTTGGAGATATTAATGATGATCCCCATTGTCTATATATGGACTATCCCTGGAATTGCTAAGAACATTAAAATTGGAATGAATTGCAATCCTCTTGCCTATATAAAAGTGTTGACAATGTTTTTTTGGGAAAAATAGTTCAAACGTAGAGCATGCTTGTCCATGGAGTTTATTGTTATTAATTATTATTACTATTATTATTCATTTATTTATTTAGCATTGGCTTATGGTCCCAAAATAAGTGATCTATAGTATTTTCAGATTCCTTAAGAGTACCCCTTCTTTCCCCAACAGTTTAATGCAATGCTACTCACACCTCAGTGGGTCAAGAGCCAAATTAGCAATCAACATTATCCAAAAGAGAGACAGTAGTGTGAATTCATTGTTTCGTTCACCATATATATTATTGACTAAGTATTAGTATTATTTTATCAACTACAATTGGTTAATAACATAGTGACAACATCTGGATTGGATAATAACTTAAAATTGGTTAATAATTAAATCACACACTGTTTTAATATCATGTTCTGCAAAGAGCCGCAGGAGTCACTTGCAGCTTCCCAGCCTCAGTCAGAGTATCCCTGGTTTAAAGTATGGGTTTCATCTAGTCAGTCAAATGTGATAACTGGCTTTCCTCTTGGCATTGAGGAAGAAAGCAAATACATGTGATTACCCAGCTCAGAAGCACAGAATGTAGTTTTTGATTATGATGACAGACTTTCTTGTGTCATTGGGTTCATGTGACAGTACCTCAGATTCTGTTCTTCTTCTCCCATGACTTTATGACAAGACAAATAAAGCACCTAATTTTTAATTGACTAATGTAACTAAAATGATAACACTCTGAGCTCAATAACCAACCAATCATCTTTTGATATTGACTGTTATAACATATTAGTCATTTGGGGCTGGATCATAACCCTGGCTGTGAGCCCATGAAGACGACTATTTACTGCTCTGCACTCACAACTCATATCACAGGAATCAATGCTGGGGAAGAACAGCTGCTGAAGGGCCTTTTCTCCCTGACTTACACAGGTGGATGGAAACTTGGGTTCTACCCCTGCAGAGCTGGCACTCCAGGGGACATACCGCTAGAGGAAGCACATAGTTTGAGGTGTAACTCCTGTGGTCTAACCACTAGACAACACTCCGCCTCCATCTCCCCCAGTAAAGAATGTAAAGTCCAGACACAGGTAAAATTACAGTGATAAGTTAAAATAACTGATTCAAAATCAATTTTATATCAATACAGAACAAACATAAATTGGAAACATAACATCTGTCATTTCTGTCTGGCTTGATGAATACTATAATGGAAAATGGATATTCCCTGGCTACAAGTGGGGATGTTTTTATCCCTTTTTCCTCAGGGTATTCCATTCCTGTAATAAAATACTATTAAAATCTCACACTGACACAGTACATTATTATGCCAGGCATAGAGCTGGATCCTATTTTCTCCAAAGCAGCACAATGGTTTTGTTTAATTTTCCTTGGTGATAATGAAAACATTATTCTCTTTACAATAACTCCAGCAATGTTGATTAAAGATATTAATACACTTCAAAAGAGTAAATGTAATTTCCCATTTGGAAAGGCGGGAGAAATTCCATTGCAATAAACTGATTAGCTCACAGTTTTTGGAAGGTGACTCTCCATCCAATGCTGTAATATGGCATTTGTACTGACCCTAGTGCATGCGGAAACATTGGTCAGGCTAAACTTGGAAATTCACACATGGTGGTTGCTAAATTATTTCTGGGAAAAGTAGTGTTTGATCTTAGGCAGTGTCTTTGAAGAAGTTACAGGGACTGCAACTCACTTGTGGCCAGGGTGGTGGAACGATTTTTATAGTGGTTGTGCTGAAAGCCATTGAACCAAACTTTAAACTCTGTATATAATGAAAACCACCCCTAGTTCCAGCATCTATAATTGTGGTATGTCTACAATGCAATTAAACACCTGCAGCTGGCCTGTGTCTGCTGACTTAGGCTCGCGGGACTCTGGTTGCGGAGCTGTAAAATTGTAGTGCAGATATTCAAGCTTGGGCTGGCACCCAGGCTCTGAGACCCCATAAAGGGGGAAGGTCCCAGAGCTCAGGCTCCAGCCCAAGTCCAAACTTCTACACTACAATTTTACAGCCCCACAGCTTGAGTCAGCTGACACAGGCCCACTGCGGGTGGTTTAATTGCAGTGTAGAAATACCCTTGGTGAAGATGATATATCAGATTGATGCAGAGGGCTGAGTGTGACAGAGAAGGGGTTGGATTTGCTACCACATGCCTACTTAAAAGTCTTGAAGCATTGCAGTTATAAACCATTATTCCTGGGAGGTCAAAACAGGAATGTGAAAATTAGCTAGAGGCTAGTAATGTGTGTGAGAGGTTACATGGGAACACATTTTCTTGGCTTGTTTGTTTGTTTGTTTTATGTTAAAAAAAGATCAGGTATGAAAAAAAATCAATTTGTGAGTGAATCCAGTACCAACTATTACGTTTAAAAATGAACACGGTCTTCATTCAGCTATACTCAGGCAAGCACTGGTTGCATCCCCTTGAGCACAGAACCAATGGGATACCACTGGTGCAAGTATCCATCCGAAGAGTGATGTTCTTTGTGCAGCTGTGCCCCTTCTCCATACTTGGCTGTACTTCACCATTGTAGTGGCATTGCCCTCTGGGGACTCATCCCTCAGTTCCTGGCATAGCTGCCTGAAGTAATAGCTTGTGGGGGATTTCCAAAGGCCTGCTGGGAGACCAAGAGAACTGTGAGAAAATAGGCTAGACTCACAGAAGTGTCCAGTGTTTTTAACTGGAGCTTTTGAAAAGCTGTTGTGAGGCATCTGAGGCAGTCGTGCGGAAACTATGGAGGGTTTTCTAGCTGTGGCAACAGAGACCTAGAGACTGAGAGCAGAGTTATTGTGAAGAATGGTAGTGCCATCTTACCCACATAGAATGTAATAACAAGTATTTGGATTTTGACATACTGTTAATTAACTATTGATTTGTTGGAGGATGGACTAAGCCATCAGCATATATTTTTTTCTAATTAGAATAATGACATTTTTCCCCCACAGACCAAGTTATGAATCTACCAAAAAAAAATTACAGGAAGAAATGTAAAACAAAAGTAATAATCCAAAATTATATAAATACTGTACTTCAATTATGCTTAATACATTAGATGCATCGTAATAAATGTAGGCAAAAGTTTTCAGTATGCTCCTACTATGTTCAAAAGGATTGTACACTTCCATCCCCTGTTGGTAGTGAACAAGTTAGCATCTGATAGTTTTCATATGACTTAGTGTTTTGTTCACTACTCAAGTTTGCTATGAATTAGTGGTCTCAGTACGGTTCCAAGTGTGCAGGTATCCAGTGGTCTTTGTCATAAATACCATCATTATAATTAGAACCCTTGTTGGCAGTCTCACCAGAAAGGCTGAATACTGAAGTGGCAAGGAAAATGCAATACCCTGTTACCCAGAGAAGGTGACTCATTTAGATTCAGGTTGAGGCAAACTACAAGTGTGGCATGACAGCTGCCACTTCTGGCAAATATGTTCTCAGGATAAAAAAAGGACCTTTGTGTGCATTGCCCATTAATTTGGAACCATTAATCATCACTAAATTAATCTAAAAATCTAATTTTCTGTTGAATAGTGGCCAGACGGGAGTCCAAAGTTTTTCTAGTTTGATCTGGCATTTCACTGATCTATACCTCTAAGATCGAATTTTTCCCCTTTATCCACAATGCTAAAAGTCTCATGAAGACCATCATCATTTTGCATCTTAACTCCTGCAATGCCTCCTCTCTAGCCATGATAAATGTAATTTTATCCCACTTATATCAATTCATAATATTATTGCAAGGATCTGTTTCCTGGCTTGTTGCTTCAACCATGCCATCTCTCTCTTTATATCCTTCCACTGGGTCGTCATTATCCAATATGTCAAAGTTGTCTTCCCTTTTAGAGAACTTCATGGCCTGTTCCCACATTAGTTATTATCTCTTACATGTTATTAAACCTTCAACTGCTATTGTAACATCACCATCATGGTTTTTTTTACTATACTATTAGAGAGACAGACTGGAGTGATCTGTATTATATAGTAGACATGAAATCTGTAGTGAAGTATGGGCTAGAACTTGACATTTTTTTCTTTTGCAGAGGGAGCCCCAAATTACATCAGCATGAGTTCTCTCTCTCTGGAGTGTATGATACGGGTCTCTCATCTCCTAATGCAATGGATGCATGATACTTGATCATCTGAAAGTGAGGCTTTGAACTTTTGCCTAGCTCTTTGGGTGTTTTTGAAGGACCACCTCTTTCCCCAAAAATCACACTTCCATTCATTAATGGATACTTTGTAGAACTAATATTGTGTTTTGAGGGGACTGCCAGATATTAATGGTTGCAGGCATAGTTTGTACCTTTTACTTGTAGCTTGTGAATATCACCTATATCATGCAACCAGCTTCAGCTTGTGCAGAGAAGTAAAGTTCAGAATCAGGCCTTGTTATTAAAACCCCATCTATTTGTCCCTCCCGGACAACACTAAATGAAAGCCTAGAACATTAGAAATTATTGCAAACCACATTTTTAATAAAAAAGGGATCTTAAAGCTGGAGAGATCACTTGCTAGTGGTCAGGATCCACTAGGATGCCAATTCTGCAAAGGTTTAAATTTAAGCATGTGATTAATCTGACTACATTCCATGACACTGCAAACTTGCTTAAAAGTAAGCACGTGCACAAGTGTTTGCAGGTTGGGGCATCGTTTTTTGTGGGACTGATTTGTTTAACTTTTCGTTATGGAGTTTTAAATAATTTTAAAGTTTCATGGCTCAATTTGCTTTTACAGCCATTAGTCCTTACGTGGAAGAATAAATGGGTAAACACAATTTTGTCTCTTGTTATAGAGATAGTTGTAACCAGCACGGAGTTACATAGCAAAAAATAATACACCGAGAGAGAGATTGCTGTAAGCACCACAATGAAAACTTTGAAATCAGTTCATACATACATATTAAGCTATTTGGTTATGTTGTTGCAGACAAGAGATTTATTGCCATCTGTACATTTTAAACCTTCTCTTTTGAAAATAATTTACATAAATGTTCACAGATATAGTGGTATCTATTTACTTTTAACATGTGGTACAGTTCCCATTACTTGGAATGTACGATATTTTTGTTCTCTAGCAAAATCTCTTATTTGTTCCAGCCTTCAGTTTTGTACAGTTTAAATATTTAGTTGTAACTCCTAGAGAGCAGTAATTGAAACATATTTGAATAGTTAAAGATAGGAGAGGATGCTGTAGATTATGGGCTATGTATTCTTATGATCCACCAGTAAGTGTTGCACTGGTGTTTAGTGGAAGTTTTTCTAACAGATCATGGGAGGATATGGCCTTATGAGTTTAAATGATCTGGGGAGAATGGGTTGAATAGACTAAACATACTGGGTCAAATTCTCAGCTAGCATATATCAATGGAGTGACACCAATTTATCCTAGAGTCTAGACCTTTTTATTTTTTGGTTTTGAAAAACAAAAGGCAAGTTTATCCTGTTAATCTTATTCCATCGTATACACAAAATCAAATACATGACCAATATGGATAGGAAGGTTTAAGAAGGAGGCAGAAATACAAAACAGAAAATCCAACAACACATGTTGTAAAGTGGTCCCATTCAAAAGGAAAATCAAATTGTAAAATAAAAGCTCAGTCCAGAAAAAACTTTCTGAGGGAAACTAGATCAAGGTGGAAAAGAGTCAATGAGAGATCTTGGGCCTGGGTTAGGGAAAGGCTATATTCCATTGGCATAACCTTAAACTAAGACAAGAAAGGTTTCATTTGGACACTATAGATCAGATCCTCAGCTTGCGTAAATCAGCTTGGCTCCACTGAAATTAATACTGCTATTGCAGTTGACACAAGCTGTAAATCTGGCCAAAGACAAGACTTCTTCACTCAAAGGGTCATTGATATTTTCATAAGTCTACAAGAAGAAATAGCATGGGTTAGTAGTTTAAGGAAACTAAAGATGCATTTGTGTTTGCATACAGAAGACTGTGCCCACTCAGAATGTTATTCATACCAGGAAGCAGAGCTGGGAATAAATGAAGCAGTTGTTTCTTCCAATTTTCTATTTCTAGTTAATTTTAAGTTTCTGCTGTAAATTCTCTCCTTCTAGAGAAATAATTTACTATAGTTTATTTGTTTTTACTGTAATCTGATAAAAACCATGGTACTTGCCATCACAACACAATATCTCAAGGTGAATATGTTCAGGAATGTTAAACAATTTGTTAGAGTTCTTGTGTGATAAGTTTTTGTTTGTTTGTTTGTTTGGGTTTTTTTAATATGGCCACAGTGGTACTTATATTAAGTGAAGACAAGGGGAATGATTCATCACTGTGCTACTCTGTTTTTTTACTGATGTAACTTCATTGATTTCAATGGCGTTTCAGTGGAGTACTGCAATTGTGAATTAGACTCAAACCATGGATTATAGTAAAGTAGAATGTTCCTCACCACTTAACCTTCCTTCCCCAGGAGTTTTCAATTAAATTAAATTATTTTCCCTACTGAACCAAAAAAATAAAATCTTTTGAATTAGCTTCATGGTAATATACAAATACCTTAATTAGTATCAGTCCAGATCACCTAGAGTGATACCTCCGAGTTCATTTTATTAAGCAGCTTTATTTTTCTTGGAAATACCATGGACAACAATGATAAGAGTGTCTCAGTAGATGCTTTTTTGGGGAGAATCCCTCACTACCATCACAACCACCACCACAATCACGCCAGGTTTAATAGATTACCTGGGGAAATTTATTATTGGTTAAATGCAGAGTATTTTCTTCACTTCAGTTGGTTTACTATGTGGCACCAAGTACTTGGAATTTTAAGGTAAGCATACAACTTCTGGGCAGTGTTTTGTTTTGTTTTTTTAAAAGATTGAAGTACCAGAAAATAGAGTTAACAATATGATTAAATTATGTGAAAATATCAAGCAGTTGTAAATGCACTGTTAGTCTTACTATAATATTTGCAAATGATATGCTGATACTAATTATAGACTATTCATTTGAATAAAGGTTTACAGGTTCAGATCCTAAATATATGTCCAGAAACATAACCAACAGAAGGCAGATCAAGTATTTTTAAGGAGAGAAAAATGATTTACAGCGTGTAAATTTGTAACTACCTTTTTATGCTAACCTATTAAGAACAAAATATCTTAAGGCTTTCTTTCGAAGGAATAGAATATTCTAATATGTGGGGATTGAACATTAAAAGGTGAGCTTATTTAAATGCTTACCTTTTCCAGCTTTTAGCTAGAGTGATTGTGAAAGAAATCTATGCTCTTAAGAACTGGAAATAATTACTTCCATTTGCATTGCAGAAACAAGATAAAGTCTCTTCTGATATTGCAGATATTTCCCGAAACAAATACAGATGCAAATATTTTCTTCACAGATTTTGTGCAGGATGGTTGGTGTATTACACTAAAAATCTGAATTTAACACATAAAATGCAGGGATTGCAGAAACGAGGCTGCTGTAGAAATCAATTGGCTATACAATACAATACAATATACACACCCTAACTGTTTACATAAATGGACTGCCTGTGGTCTGAGGGTGCGTTTTATACTGAAAATAGCTTGGAAAGTATTGGAGCATCTATATTAAAGTGGCTATTTCTTCAGTGTAAAATATACATGTGTTTTTACATCACATGAAGTCATCTATATCTCCCACCTGCAATTGACCTCAACTAGCTACATAGCAGTCAACACTAGCAGTGTCTTGTCTCCACTAGCTTTTACATCAAGATAGGTATCTCGAGTTAGCTATCATGATGTAAAAGCACTTTTTTTTTTCAGTGAAGACATAGCTAGTGAAAACCTCATTATATTTAAGGCTTCACAAGATATGATGCATCTGGGAGATACTAGCAGTTTTAGATCTTTGCTTTCAAGGCCAAAACCCATGTCCACTGAAGAAAGTATGACTCTTTCCATTGACTTTAGTGGATGTCATAGAGAGCTGATTGAAAAGACGGGGTGAAGGTTGTGATTTTTTTTTAATTCCCCTCGCTTTTTGTTTTTCTTCTCCAGAAGGGGGGGATGGGCTTATTTTCTCCAAGGATCCTCTCATTGGATAATGGTAACACTCTTTCATTGCTTCTGTTTAATGCATATGAAAATCTGCTCTGGGAAACAGAGAGGTATTTTGGATGCAGTGTAAAATAGGATGCTGATGACATTGCATATTGTCCCTCTTTCTATGATGTCTGGGTGGAGCAATCCTTTTGCTTTCTTTATGACTGACTTTGCTAGGAGCAAGGCCTCAGCAGAGTAGTCTGAAATTGAAACCAGACATGACAAAGATAATGCTGGAGGATGGGAAGAGGTGTCCGGAGAGTTTGGGGGGGTTGTGTCTGCTCTCTCAACTCAAAAAATATGAATTTGGCCTAGCATGTTTATTGAACTTTTGCATTAATTGTTCAGTATTTAGCCCTAGCCTCAATATATCTCTCTGTATCTAATCAATGATCAATGTGGTATTTGACAGCCCTCATCAAGGGTTGATCTCAGTTCTAAGGGAATGCATTTTTTTTCCAAAACCTTTAGAAAAGATAGCTCGGTTACCTGTTTAAAACAACAACAAAACTATTCCTCTTACAAGAGCCACATGGACTGTCAAAATATAATTACAGTCCTTCACTTTTCCACCAGCCTTATTTTTTCTCATTGCTACTTTAAATCCATGCATAAAGTCATTCTTAGATCAACAAGGCATGGAATGCAGTTTCTTCACTGTAAAGTGGAGTAACCAGGCTGTATAATTAAGTATTCACCTTACATTTCCTCATATATTTTCCCTTTGTTACTGCAAATTGGTCTAAACAAAATTATTAAATCTATGTACTGTGACTCGGAAATAAAAGTTATAATTTTCTACATAGTGTACTAGCCACATATTGTAAGAGGCAGTCTTCCATGCAAAAAGAGGTCTACAAACAATCCATCACAACTCTTGAAATGAACAATGTACTTCTGTATTTTCTGTTTTAAACATATATTGGAACAATACTCTACATTTTACCTTTAGTTTCTTTTTCATTACCAAGAACCACAATTTTTAAAATGCCAGCAGTTCTGATAAAAACCGATAAATATTGATAAATATCTGTAGGTACATATTTTCAGTGAAAACAATCTTTAGTCTTTAGGGAATCAGTGTGGTTTACTAGCTAGAACACTGACCTAGAATTCAGGTAGACCTAGACTCTATTCCCATCTCTGCCCCATGTCTATTGGGTGACCTTGAGCAAGGCACTTCTATGTGTCTCAGTTTCCCCAACTGATAATAATGGATGGTAAAGCACTTTGAGATCTAGAGATGGGGATTTGTATTACTTATGCAGGTCAATAAAAGCATCAGAGCTACAAGGGGTAATAGCTTTAAGGGTCTCCCAATTAATCACATGTTCAGTTTACACACCATTTTTTCCCTATATCCATTTAATAAACTGCTATTTGATAATACGAAAGGCAAAAATTGGTCTCTTTAGCCTCATGGCATTGCAACTACATCCAACAGATTAAAAATTAAATTAATAAAATCAAAGCAGTCCAGATGGACAGAGAGTGATGGTAAATTCTGCCTAAGGAATACTAAAGACTCTAGAAATATTATCTTATTAATTGCTTTCTATCCCCTTTGATAATCCTAGAAATGAGCAATGAGAGAAAATTTTCCAGTTTGCATTTGCTGACAGTTTTCACAAGAATGTTTCAGTATGACATGATATATAAAGTCCTGTCTCTGGCTGAACCAAGAAATGGTTAAACCTCTTTACTGGATTAAGAGGAAAAACATGAGGGGAGATTTTTAAAGATACAAAGAGCAGTGAAGTGTCTAACTCCCCTTGAGATAAGTGCCTAACTCACTGTTAATGCCTATTTGTACCTTTGAAAATTTCCTTCTTCTCCTGCAAAGACTCCAGAGCTGACAGGCTCATTTTTTTCTCTCTAGCCAGGGAAAAGGTTTAACCCCTTTTTGATTCAGCCAGGGATAGGGCACACACAGCCTATCATGGTCACATAACTCTCCAATGCTCCTACAGATTTTCTGATAAGAGGAGTGACCCTCGTGCAGACAGAATGTAATAATTCTATGAAATTCACATCCAGACTCTCCAAAGGAATCTACACAGAGCTGCTGAGATGTCCTGGCAGTCACACAAATAAGGGCCATCTTCAAGCACCACATGTTTTTGTATGTACCTCCCACAGGCCTCTTATTTTTAATCTAGACAAAGGTTTAAAATATATGAAATAACGTGTTTCAGTACAGACCATAGAGTCTCTCTTGAAGTCTGAGCTTGATCCTTGTGCTTGATAAATGCCATTTCAAAAATCCAAGGATGAAGTGACAAAAGTGCTAAGCCAGGGGTCTATAAAATAAACTGCGTAGGAAATGGAGAGAAATTTTCAAGAAGGCTTAAAACACTGAACAAACCATCTCAACTGGAAAACATCGGTTTAAATGGTTGGTAATTGAGAACTGTGTTCAAGTTGTGCCACTTTACAAAGATGCATAAATACCAGGCCTATTTTACAGATGGAAGAAATGGATACTGGGACACATGTTCTCCCTACACTCTCCCACCCCCATTATTTCATGGCATACCATTCCTTTCCCATACTATTTCTCTTTCCATTATGTTCTCAGTACACTACATCTGAAATGTGTAATTTTTTCTTGGGAAAGTATTTTTAGATCATACTTTATACCTGCAAAATAATCTTGTAACATTTTGGCATTCAGATAGTCCTTAGCTTGGAGTTTTCACTTCTTTCGTTATTTTTACATATATAAAATATTTCTAATTAGAAATCTAGTCAGATATCAATGCCAAAGTTAGACTGAAAGTGAGATAAAAGTGCGCCCACTTTGGTGAGCATAGACAGTATCTCTCAACATCTTTCAAAGAAGTACACAATGGGGGAGTATGATGGGGCACACTTGCCCCGCACCAGATGGGAAGGGGTTAATGCCACATTGTGGGCTGAGGTAGCCATGCCCCCTTCTCCCTAATGGGCATGCTCTAGCTGTAACAGTATAAAAGAGAGCAGTCCGGCTCAATTGCGGTGGGACTCTGGTGGGGAAGAATGTGTGTCAGGAGCTCCCGCTGAGGATGTTCTCTAGCCTGTGGATCACAACCTCGGATCCCAGCAGCCTATGGAGCCCCAGGGAGTGGCTGGTGCTGGGGAACTAAGAGATCTCAATGTCTCCTGGACTACAACGCCCGAGACTGTGGTAGAAAGTGATCCAGGGGTGGTGTCAAAGTGGTATCTCCCACCAAGATAAGCTCGGCATGTTTCGGTGGGACTCCCCTCTGAGCTGGTAGCTGGTCGTTCCAGCGCTACTAGGGCACTGGGTTGGGGCCCGGTGGAGTCAGGTGGGCTTGGGCCCTCCTACCTGGGTCACCAGTGCCCCCATGAACTCTGGCCATTGGGCCTCACTGCCCTGACAGTAGGGGGCATGTTGCATGGACTCTGGCTGCAAGGCTGTACTATCCCGAATGAGTGGGGCCATTTGCATAGACTCTGGTCATTGGGCCACTCTACCCTACAGCTAAGCCCAGATGTGCAGACTTGAGTTGGGACAAATTGGCACATAAGGCTTGTGTACCTGCCCCTGTTCCCCGAGGAAGGGGGGTACACTCACCCTGCACCTGACAGGGCCCACCTTAATCATGTCACAGGGAGCTATTTTTTGTTTCTAAATCTGGAACATGCAATCTCATTTTTGTTTTTAGTATAACAGTGTAGAAGATGATGCCATGAGCATTTACACCTTATGCTCTCCAAACAGAACCCTCCCTCACCACAGACTATTAGCGCCTACACTCCTGCCCATAGGATCAGAGTAGCAATGGGGTTTTATGATCTGCTATAGGCATTACACTGCTCTCCTTTTTCTCTGGGAAGGAATTTTTCTCTCACCCCCAGACTGGCCAAAGTGGGGTGATTTTTTTTCTCCTTCCCCTCAGCAGGTCATGGATGTGGTTGGCTAAGTAATGAAGTTAGCTTCAGATGCCGCACCTTAGTAGGTAGCAGGTATGGCAGGGATCCAGTGCAGGTACTTGTTCCAGATAGGGTCTGGTTGCCTGATAAACTGGAGTAGGAAGTAGACTGAGGGAAAGACATCTCCTAAAGAAGCTGGGGAAGGAGGATTGGGGCTCCTAACAACTGGTACAGCAAAGAGAACCCCTGCTTACCCTCATACAACTGGAGGATGGTGGTGGGGTGCCAGCAATGGGCTGGGGTTACGTTGGGAAGACGGAGGGCTCATGGTAGGTGTAAACGATTAAGGAAATAATGATGATCTGCGCTGTAATAAAGTTGTAGCCTAATTAAACCACATCTGTTGCATCTTGTCTTTATTCCTGTGTGGCTGGGACAATTGTCAAATCCATTTGTTTCTGGAACTCTTGCAATTTCTAATTTTACTGACAGTCCTTGATCCAACATGTCAAGATTCAAGCTGCACGGAAGATTTGTGACAAGTAATGACAGAAAATTACAGCAAACAACATTTTGGGTCAGGATCTTTCAGTGCTGCCATTTATTAATCTTTATTTCCTGGAGTTTTAACCCAGTTTTAAAAATTGCTTCAGGCTGAAACTTGGCAAACATGATTTTTTGTTTTACTATTATTTTTTAAATATGGTTAAGTTCCTTTTAAGTTATAGAAGTGTGAAGAATAAAAGTACTGTGTACAGCATTCAGGTTGAGTCCTCATTTTACAGGGCTGTAACTTATAAATTAGTCCTGTCTTCCGATAAATGCCTTTCCCTGAAAAAATTGCTCTTGGTTCAGTAAGAAAAATAACTGATGAATGTTTGCTTTACATTTTAAAGGCTGTCACAAGAAAGAAGGCTAAAAGAAACTTAGGATAAAATTCAAAACTGATATTCAACCTTGATTATTTTAAGTCTCCAAAAATTAGTGTCTGGAGCCTGGGCTTTGTCATTGGGCTTTCATCTTGGTGACTAAGAGCATGTCTCCAAAGCAACCGAGTGGTGTAATTCCCTGCACAGGTAGACATACAAGGGCCAACTCTGCTCGAGTTAATACCTAGAAGTAGCAATGTGGCTGCAGTGGCACAGTCAATGGCTCGAGTTAGCTGCCCAAGTATGTACCCAGCTGATCCTCTCAGCTGCTGTGAAGATGTACCCTAAGGGTAGCTTTTTGCCTACAGATGGGATCTACATGCAAGTCTTTCCAATCAGAGTAGAAACATCATCCTTAGCATGTCCTTGGCAAATACTATATGTTCTTTCATACTTCAGAACTTCTCTGCGGCAAAGTTCCCTTCGTTGTCCAACTTCTCTTTAATCATATTCTGAGGGTGCCTATTATTACAAATACTACAATTTCTCCATTTATAATTGTTGTTGTTCAGCTTAAAACATTCCTTTTAACGATTTGTGGTAAATTGAGCATAACATTCTAAAATGTGTTTTTAAATTTTATTATCTTATTTCCTTGGCTAAATGGGGAGTAAAATAGATGGGCTGATTAGATAACTTGGAGAGAGATAACAAAGGGGAGAAATGAAGAGAAAGAAGATGTACTACAGACAAATTAGTAGGTATGTTTTCCTCTTACCCCATTCATAAAACTACTCAGATATACTAAATAACCGAGCAAAATATACATGGGAAATATTACTTAATTGTGTCTACCTTTTAGTGTTCATCTCTTTTTTTCTTCATTGACAAATTGAGTATTTATTTTAAAATAGAAAGTAGTGCCTGCTTTAATAACTGAATGGAGGCTTCTGCAGAGAGGGGCTGTCTGCATGCCATTTGGACCACCTCCATATGACTTACATACATAGTGTAAAATAAATTACATTGGGAGATGACTTCATGTCACTGGTTGCTCTAATAATGGAAATGGCCCACCGCAAGGCTCTGAAACAAAGCACTGCTCTGCCAAGGAGCAAATGTAAAATAAAGTATAACACTAAGGGGCCAAAGTATCTTCAAAGTTTCAAACAACCAAAGTAAAATTAAAGTCAACAAGTGTGCAGTAATATCTAAATTACCACAGAAAATAAATTCAATAATACATGTTGACTGGCTCAAAACAGGTGTTTTTGTTTAGAGGGGAAAAAAAGGAAACTTGAAGGCGGGGGGAAATAAAGTCATTGGTTGACCTTAGTCTCCTTATAGAAAAGGTGCAGTGATCATATGCTACAGCCCCTTAATTTGAAAATCTGCCACAGTAGTTGGGTGGAGTCCTCTATCACAACCTGTGTTGTGGAATGTGAATGTTAGCACCATTCCCCACTTTTCTCTGCCTGCAATTACAGAGGAGCCTCACATGGATCATCAGACCACAATACTTTCAACTTGTTGAAAGTTGGCTCTAACTCTGGATCCAAACTTTGTGGCTTGGGCACATCCCTAACTTTTACTTATAGATCAAAGAAGAGAGTGAACATGCTCTCAAGTGAAAATGCAATGTCAACAATATTAGGAGAATGCAGAATTTTCCGTACACCTTACACAATGCAGCTCTGTATGTAATTATATTAAATACTTCTCTAATATTTGGGATAGCACTAAAGGGAAAAAATGACAATTCAGACGTTCTGTAGTGATATTAATTTCAGGACAGCAGAAGAAGCAACACAAGAGTTATAAAAACAGTGAGGAGTCCAGTGGCACCTTAAAGACTAACAGATTTATTTGGGCATAAGCGTTCTCCATGCATATGAAGAAGTGGTTTTTTTACCCACAAAAGCTTATGCCCAAATAAATCTGTTAGTCTTTAAGGTGCCATCAGACTCCTAGTTTTCTTTGTGGATACATACTAACATGCCTACCCCTCTTATTCTTGGTATCAGATTTATAATAATAAATATAATAAGTAATATTGAGATGTTTTTCTAGTGATCCTTTGATAGCACTAACTTTGAAAACTACAATGGTAAAAGACGGTTACTCACCTTTGTAACTGTTGTTCTTCGAGATATGTTGCTCATATCCATTCCAATTAGGGGTGCGCGCGCCGCGTGCACGTTCGTTGGAAGATTTTTACCCTAGCAACATTCGTTGGGTCGGCTGGGCATCCCCTGGAGTGGCACCGCTATGGCACCGGATATATACCCCTGCCGACCCATCCGCCCCTCAGTTCCTTCTTGCCGGCTACTCCGACAGTGGGGAAGGAGGGCGGGTTTGGAATGGATATGAGCAACACATCTCGAAGAACAACAGTTACAAAGGTGAGTAACCGTCTTTTCTTCTTCGAGTGCTTGCTCATATTGATTCCAATTAGGTGATTCCCAAGCCTTACCTAGGCGGTGGGGTCAGAGTGAGATGTTGCAGAGTGCAAAACTGCTGAGCCAAAGGCTGCATCATCTCTGGACTGTTGGACCAGAGCATAATGTGAAGCAAAGGTGTGGACTGAAGACCAGGTAGCTGCACGACATATCTCCTGGATAGGTACATGAGACAGGTAGACCCTTCATTCGGTCTGCCACTGTGACGAAGAGCTGGGGCGTTTTACGAAATGATTTTGTCCGCTCGATAAAAAATGCGAGCGCTCTACGGATGTCCAGGGAGTGCAATTGTTGCTCCCGTCGTGAAAGGTGCGGCTTCGGGAAGAAGATCGGAAGGAAGATATCCTGGTTGACATGGAATGCCAATACCACTTTAGGGAGGTATGCCGGGTGTAGTCGTAACTGCACCTTGTCCTTGTGGAACACAGTATACTGTGGGTGCACCGTTAGAGCACGAAGCTCAGAAACTCATCTGGCCGATGTAATGGCTATGAGAAAAGCTGTCTTCCAGGACAGGTATAGCAACGAGCATGTTGCCAACGGCTCAAATGGGGGAGACATAAGTGTGGTTAGAACCAGGTTGAGGTCCCATATTGGGGCGGGGCATCATACCTGTGGGTATAGGCGCTCCAGGCCCTTAAGAAATCTAGAGACCATAGGGTGTGAGAACACGGAGCGGCCACTCCCCCCTGGATGGAAGGTAGAGATGGCCGCCAAGTGCATCGCAAGGAAGATACAGCCAGACCCTCCTGTTTGAGAGACCAGAGGTAATCCAAGATGGTTGGGATCGAGGCCTCAGTGGGGGTAACACTGTGTGTTCCACACCAGCAGGAGAAACGCTTCCATTTGGCCAGATACATTGACTGGGTGGAAGGCTTCCTGCTACCCAGGAGTACTTGCTGTACTGAGGCAGAGCAACGCAACTCTGACTGGTTTAGCCATTCAGCAGCCATGCCTTGAGGTGAAGGGCCTGCAGGTCTGGGTGGCGAAGTCTGCCGTGGTCCTGCGTTATGAGGTCTGGGTGGAGTGGTAGGGTAATCGGGTTGGCTAGTGACAGGTCGAGCAGCGTAGTGTACCAGTACTGCCTGGGCCACGCTGGAGCAATCAAGATTAGGTGCGCTCTGTCCCTGTGGAGTTTTAGCAGGACCTTGTGAACCAGCGGGAACGGCGGGAAGGCATAAAGCAGCCGATTCGTCCACAGCATCAGGAATGCGTCCGAGACCGACCCTGGTGAGAGGCCTTGGAAGGAGCAGAACATCTGGCATTTCCTGTTCTCGCGGGAAGCAAACAGGTCTATGTGGGGAAATCCCCACCTCTGGAAAACCGAATGAATAACATCCGGGCGTATTGATCACTCATGGCAGAGGAATGACCTGCTCAGTCGATCCGCCAGAGTGTTCCGAACCCCCGGGAGAAAGGACGTTACCAGGTCTATCGAGTGGGCTATACAAAAGTCCCAGAGTCTGATGGTCTCCTGACAAAGGGGGGAAGATCGAGTCCCTCCCTGTTTGTTTATATAGTACATGGCCGTTGTGTTGTCCATAAACAGAGACACCGCGGCCTTGTAAATGTTGCAGGAACGCCTGGCACGCTAGGTGGACTGCTCTCAGTTCTCAGACATTTATGTGCAGCGTCAGCTCCTGAGGTGACCAGAGGCCTTGCGTACAAAGGCTTCCGAGGTGCGCGCCCCAGCCGAGAGAAGACGTGTCCGTCGTCAGGGACACTGAGGGCTGAGGCGGATGGAACGGTAGCCCTGCACACACCAGGGAGGGAGTCAGCCACCAGTTTAGCGAGCTTAGAGTGCTCGGGGGAATGGTGACTATTGTGTCTATTGAGTCCCTGCTCGGGCGGTATCCCGAGTTGAGCCACGTTTGTAATGGACGGAGGCAGAGCCTGGCGTGCTTGGTTACGAACGTGCATGCAGCCATGTGACCCAAGAGACCGAGACAAGTGCGAACCGAGGTCGTCGGGAAATTCTGCAGACCGCGGATGATTGTTGCCATTGCTTGAAACCGCGGCTGTGGTAAGCAGGCCCTGGCAAGACTGGAGTCTAGGGTCGCTCCTATGAAGTCTAACCACTGTGTGGGAACCAGAGAGGACTTCTCCATATTGATCACCAGGCCTAGACGAGAGAATAGGTCCCTGACGACGCCCACATGCTGAATGACTTGTGTCTCGGAGGTCCCCCGGATGAGCCAATCGTCCAGATATGGAAACACGTGTATCCGATGTCGGAATACCCTTGGGGCTGTGGAAAGGCTGAAGGGCAGGACCGTGAACTGGAAGTGCTGATGGTCGGCTACGAAGCGGAGGTACCTCCTGTGCGGAGGAAAAATGGCAATATGAAAATATGCGTCCTTCATATCGAGGGCAGCATACCAGTCTCCAGGATCCAAGGACGGGATAATGGTCCCCAGGGATACCATACGGAACTTCAACTTTATCATAAACTGGTTGAGTCCTCGCAGGTTGAGGATGGGTCTGAGACCACCCTTCAACTTGGGGATCAGGAAATAACGGGAGTAAAACCCCTTGCCCTTTTTGTTCTTTGGCACCTCCTCTATAGCCCCCATGGCGAGGAGCGACCACACCTCTTGCAAGAGGAATTGCTCGTGAGAGGGATCCCTGAAGAGGGACGGGGTGGGAGGGTGGGGTTGAAACAAATTGGAAGTGGTATCCATATTCCACTGTGCGTAGGACCCAGAGATCCGAGGTTAACTGGGACCATGCCGGGATGAAGTAGGAGAGAGGGTTGGAGAAGGGAGGAGATGGATCCTGGCCTGTAATTGGTACGCCGTCCTCGGGCGCACCTTCAAAAGTTAGATTTTGGTCCCGCTGGTGGTTTTGAGAGACCTTGATTTTGGCCCCTTTGGGGTCCTGATTGTCGTCTACGCCCACCTCGGCCGCGCCGCTTGTCAAAGTCCTGTCTGTTTCTAGGCACAAAGTACGTACAGGGAGGTTGGGGGCGGAAGAGTCTGCGTTGGGTCACTGGCGTGTGCATGCCTAGCAAACGCATTATGACCCTATTGTCTTTCAGGCTTTGCAGCCTAGGGTCAGTCTTTTCTGAGAAGAGGCCTTTACCATCGAACGGCAAGTCCTGGATGGTGTACTGCAGCTCAGGTGGGAGGTTGGAAATCTGAAGCCATGCGATACGCCTCATGGCAACACCTGAAGCCGGAGTCCTGGCTGATGAGTTGGCTGCATTGAGCGAGGCTTGGAGGGAAGTTCTGGCCACCTTTTTTCCCTCCTCCAAGAAGGCCGCAAACTCCTGGCAGGAATCCTGAGGGAGTAATTTCGTAAATCTCCCCAACTCCGCCCATGTGCTGTAATTATAGTGGCTGAGGAGGGCTTGTTGATTCGCCACTCGGAGCTGTAAGGCACCCGCTGAGTACACCTTACGGCCGAGCAGGTCCATTCGCCTAGCCTCCTTCGATTTTGGGGCTGCCGCCTGCTGGCCATGGCGTTCCCTCTCATTAACTGATTGAACGACCAGTGAGCAGGGAGGAGGATGGACATATAAATACTCGTACCCCTTAGACGGCACCATATATTTACGCACCTGGCCGTAGGTGGGATGGGGGCCGGCGATTGCCATATAGTGTCGGCATTGGCTTGGATGGTACGAATGAACGGTAGGGCCACTCTGGTGGGAGCATCCGCCGACAGAATGCTCACTACCGGGTCCTCCACCTCTGCGACCTCCTCCACCTGGAGGTTCATATTGAGTGCTACCCTCCTGAGGAGGTCCTGGTGGGCCCTCAGGTCGAATGGAGGAGGGCCCAAGGAGGAAGTCCCTGCCACCGCCTCGTCGGGAGAAGAGGAAGAGGAGACACCTGGGACGAGAGGGTCCTGCATGGCCTCTTGCTCCTGAGCAACCTCCTGCTCCAGTGGGACTGGAGAGTCCGGTGGGTGGACTGGAGCTTCCTCCGTACCAGCCGGAGGGGGATGGCTGATTGTCGCCTCTGGCACCCGGTGCTCCGATGGTGCCGAGCGGAACGGGGCTACTGGTGCCCCTTGGGCCTGGTGGTACGCCCAAGGCGTCCAGAAGGACCACTGGTGTGGGCCTAGGTCCTGGGCCTGTGCCTCTTGGAAGACCCCGGTGGGCACATCAGACTCGCGGTCCTGCGCATAATAGCTGTCCGCGCGGGACGACTCTGAAGCGTGCCTGGATGGCCATGGAGGAGCGGAGAGGCCCTGAGCAGAGTCCATGTCCCTAGTTGGCCCAGCTCTACTCGGCACCGGATACCGGTACCGGGAGACATACCGGTACCGGGAACGAGATCGGGACCTGCGACTGGAACGGTGCCGGGAGGTTGACCGCGATCTCGACGCTCGGCGTCGGGAGCGGCTACGGGAGTCACGGTGCCTGGAGCAGTGCCGGGAGCTGGAGCGGTGCCGAGAATAGCGGGCCGGTGACCAGGATGCCGACCGGAGCCGCGAATGCGACCGGTACCAGAGAGGAGAACGGTGCCGGGACTGCAAGCGGCGATGGGAGTGGGAGCGCCACTGGGACCTGGAACGTCTGCGGGACTGTGATCTTGAACGGTGCCGGTCTGCTGTGTCGACAGAGGGTGGCCGAATCAAGGCCGGCTTGTCTATAGACTGTATCGCCCGCACTGGTGGTGCTGGGGGCGGAGGCAGCATCGACTCTGTCATCGAAATCAGATCCCTCGCCGTTGAGAACGTCTCCGGCGTAGACGGGATAGTAAGCTCTACCATGGGTCTAGCCGGGGAGCTGACAGTCACCGGACTCGACGGCCCTTGTGGGACCGGAATTGACGGTGCCGACTTCATCGGTGCCGAGGCGCCGGGCGGTCTGACTTGGACGAGCTCTCTGGCTGCGGTGCAGGTGGCACAGAAGCAGCAGGATTCTTAGTCTTTCTTGACCTCGGGGAGAGGGAGCGGCGTCGAGCCGGCCTCGGTGCCGGCGATGGGTGATGCCGAGGAGCCTTGGCCATACCGGCGCGGTCCGGTGTCGAGGAGGTGCTCCTGCTTGAAGAGTGACCAGCGCTCGGTGCCGAAGGCAGAGGGGTGAGAGCCGCCTCCATGAAGAGCTGCTTTAGCCTAATGTCCCGCTCCTTTTTTGTTCTTAGCTTAAAAGCCTTGCAAATGTGGCACTTAGCTGTCAGGTGCAATTCTCCGAGGCACTTCAGACAGGAGTCGTGCGGGTCTCCTGTCAGCATTGGCCTGCGGCAGGCCGAGCACGGTTTGAAACCTGGTGAACCGGGCATGGGCCCCGGCACCAGGTGTGGGGAAGGGGCTATTCCCCAAACCTCTATTAACTATATTATACTAAATATATTACAAAGTGATAAACTAAGTTGAACTATATAAAAAGTTTTTAACTATATACACAACAAGAAACGAGAACTACGAGTAGCTAGGGAAGTGGAGGTCAGCTAAGCCACGCTCCACTGTTCCAACGACCGACACGGGCGGTAAGAAGGAACTGAGGGGCGGATGGGTCGGCAGGGGTATATATCTGGTGCCATAGCAGCGCCACTCCAGGGGGCGCCCAGCTGACCCACCGAGTGTTGCTAGGGTAAAAATCTTCCGCCGAACGTGCACGCGGCGCGCGCACACCTAATTGGAATCGATATGAGCAAGCACTCGAAGAAGAATAAAATGATTTACTTTAATGGAACCTAATTTTCAAAAACCTTGTGAGGAGTGTCTGCATTTTAATAGTTCTGTATGCAATTTGTTTTGCATTTGAGTACATATGTTTCACTGTGACAAATGCTTTTTTTTGTTTGTTTGTTAGTGCATTCGTTTATATTGCAAATATAGTGAATAAAATTTTATCTGTGCTTTGGCAATGTTTTTTGGTAAAAGGTTTTTGTTTTACTTCCTTGCCTGTATGGAAACAAATTAAAAACTTTTTTTTCTAAAATGTAATTTGACAGGACATGAACACAGAAACAGGTGCTGTCTCTCATTCATATAATCATCATCAGTATGTAAGGAGGTTCACAAATGCAAGATATGGAATTATTAATCCTAAAATGAAGATGAAGTGAAGCTTAAAGGTCAGCACAGCTGATAGGCATGTTTTTGCAGCGTAATTATTTCTGAAATTTTATTAAACTTCTTCAGGTTACACGCTGTTGGAAATGCCAGGCATCAGCTAGTTGTTGAGTCCCAGCATGAGTTTTTGAAGTTATATAGATTAAGATCAGTCATGAATGGAAAAGAACGCTGTTTTTTAAAAAAAATGTATAATTTGATGTGGAAAACATATTTGAATTCTTAATAAATTTCTTTCTGTCTTGAGGACTAGATCATTCTGGACATTGCTCATAGTACATAGAGACCTTAACTGGCAGGTTACTATTTTGAATGTTCACCAGGCCAGCAGTGACTAAAGGACATGACCACTGAGCTGATGGTGGTTGTCTAGTGACCAGTCTAGTTCCCAGGCACTGAATCCTCATTACAAATTTCACTCCACAATTAATCTCAACTGCCTTGGTAGCATTGTCTGGCTATACTGAAAGAATGACAGGAGACATTTGACATGGGTTTAATCAGGCCGCAACTTTATTATTAGATGTCTGGAACTGCCCGGCAGATAAAAGTTTACAGTGCAGGTAACCCCATGTTTATTCTGTAATTAGCCGAGGGGCTTTTACCAGCTCCCACTCTTCTTCCGTCCAGGTATCTCCAGCAAATTTATTGCCGGGACTTTACCATGCCCTGGGGGCTCCCACCAGCTTCCCCTCTTTTTCCATCCAGGTACCTCCAGCAAATCAATTGCTGGGACCTTATCATGCACCCCCTTCATACAAGGGTTAAGGTGGGATACAAGAATGAGAGGTAGGCTCCGTGCCGTACCAATAACAGGAGTTCCCAACTGTCGCTTGTCTATTCCTTTTTTTACGTTCTTTTCCAAACCATTGATCCAGTCACTGTATACCTTTCCTGTGGAGCACCTGCACTGGACATCCACCTTACACTTAAATAATGAGTTGTCACATATAGCCTACTGCCTTCATGCCATGCATGAACAGAACCCTTCCTGAACCCACTGTGGGGAAGGCGAATAAACCCCAACTGCACCCAAGCCAATATGGTGGTAAGGGAAAAATTCCTTCCCAGCCCTCCTATAAAAGAGGTGACTAGCATAATGCCCACAGCAGGTCTTGACCAAACCTGGTATTTGACCACATAAAGGGGAGGAAGGGTGGGTCCTGCTTCAGATTGCTCGGTGTAAAAGGGAGGCTTCAGGCCCAGGGCTGCCCCTTTAAAACACTGCATTCCCAGGGAATGAGCAACCACGCCAACCCCTTTTGCAACAGTTTTCATCCTCCTCTCCCCCACAAGCCATAAAGCACTGTTCCCTTCACTCGGCCAGCCAGCCAAATACCTCTCCCACTCTCTTAAAGGTGCAGAGCGGTAAACCTCAAAAGAGATTCACAGGACTGATTTGGCCTGGGACTCTAAATACACTCTCTTGCCTGTAGAGGTGGTCCTTACAGGTTAGATTTGAATTAGGTTAGCAAAATTGAGAACCTTTAAAATCTGCTATTTGCCTTACCTTTTTTAAAGGATAAATGCAGCATTTTAATTTCCACTGCTATCAATATGGTATCTTTCACCAGCAATAAATTCACTTATAGCTGAAAAAACAAAGAACAAAGCCACAAATGAAATAAAATTCCACCTAATGCTTTCTGGCTGTACTGATTTATCATTGTTACAATGGTTATCTGAGACTATCTAAACAGTAAGCTATTAAATGTACAAACCTATGCTGAGAGACAATGTCCAGATTACACAGTTAAGCACTCAGAAGTCAGAAAATGCCAAAATTAAGGGTGAATGTGCTTTGGGATCCTGAGACCAAAGATTATATGCCCACATCCATGAATGGCCCTGTCTACTGCCAGTAATAAAGCCTTACCCAAACAAATCAATTCAACCCTCAATCAAATCACTGCATTCTCTACTTCTTTTCCATTATATTAATTCATCCCCCTTTCTTAGATCGCTATGTCACCAGTTCATCCCTTGTACTTAGTTTGTATGGTCTTTGGAGCAGGGCCCATCTTTTCATTCATATCTGTATGGTGCTTACACAGGGCTCCTTACTGGGACCTGTAGCAACTACCATAATGAAAATAAATAAAATGGTCATAATCACTTAAATTAATTCACCCATCAATCATATCAGTTAGTCCTCCCATCAATTAATCAAGTCACTTCACCCTTTCTTCCTCCCCTTTAATCAGTTCATTACCATCAATAAATTGCACATCAAAGCATTTTCCCGCAATGAATAAAATCAGTTCAGGTTCTCCTTCTTGCAACCCCCACCACTGAACACCATATATAACATGTGATACGCCTGGGGTTGCCAAATACAGGAGCTTGTCTTTTACATCTCTAACACTGAACTCTGACTTTTTCCATTCTGCTATGCTTACATCACACTCATTGCCATTATGGTTCAGTTCATATCTATTTTACAGGAAGTTTTCCTTAGGGTGTCCACAGAGTAGATATACCTTCTGAGATGCTGAAAATGAAGAGTTCCAACAGCTTTCAAAGTGAAATCAGTGGAAGTTATACTTTCTGGAGTTAACAACATGTGTTCATTAAAATGAATGGTGAGGGGGTTCACATGGCAATGTGCATTTGACAAATATTGTTATCACCCCAGTCTCTGGACACACATCAGAAAAAGTGGATAAACAGAGGAGAAAATTGAAGTTCATATGGAAGGATAAACTTGTAGTTAAGGCAGTGGAGTGAGAGTCAAGAGAACGTAGTTCATTTCCTGGTTCTGAGACAGACATCCTGTGTGACTTTTGCAGATTACTTAATCACTCTCTGCCTCCATTTGTCATCAGTAAAATGCAGATAATAATAATAATTCATTCTCCCACCCTTCTTCTGTGTGGTCTATTTAAATTAAAAGAGTTCTGGGGAAGGGACTGTTTCTTTATATGACTTCCATGTTGTTCAGCACAAGGCCCAAATCTGGGTGCTACTGTAATACAAATTATACCTACTAGTAGTAATACATAGTAGGTTTCATTCCTTTTTGACACTTTTAAAATTTGTTTTTGTTCTTTTCCTCACTTCATTTTTGCTGTAAAGAAAAAAAGAAAATGATCATATGACCTGAAGGTGAAAAGGCTAGATCCAGATTCAATAAAGGCATATATGGAATATTAAGGCCAGCTGCTCTGGTCTGCCAAATCCATTGTGGAATTAAACAGACCAGAAACAGCCAATAGAGAATTATCCCTGTATAGATGAGCTCTCCCCCCAAGTATTCTGCTGGCAGAGATAGTGGAGTCTCTGCCCCTCTCTTGTAAGAATGGGGCGGGTTGAATTGTGCAAGTGGTGGGCTGCGGTCAAGAAGGAGTGTGGCAGAACAGAGATCATGAGGGATCTTATGCCCAGGGAATAAGTTAAAGCTGTTCCTCGTTGCTTCTAATTAATGCCAAGGCTGGAAGTTACAGGATCAGGTTGATGCAACTTGTTCCCTGTGTCCCTCTGCCTCCACTGCATGTGAGGAGAGCTCAGGTGGGTAGAGAATCCAGATTTCTGTGAGTGAGCCTTAGTTTAGGAAGTCACTTCTCCTTTTATTAACTCAGAGCCCACGGCTGAATTTCAGACTCTGTTGAAATCATTTAGAGTTTTGTCATTGGTTTCAAAGGCACCAGGGTTAGGTCTGTAAACCAGCAGAGCACGATGATTGGTCCATTTTTTCCCAGGCAATGAGGTGGATTGAGGACTGGAAAAGATTTGTTGTTTGCTGTTAGGGTTACTTTATCTTCTGATATGTAATTATTTTACATTTGGAAGAGTAATCCATTGCATTTGAGGTCACATTGTAACACTAAAATATGTCAAGGCATTCAGAGCCTGGGTTCTTTTTATACACTGAATTAATAACTAAATATGCATTATGGTTAATATGCTGGATATGGTGTGCTACTATATTCACCCTGGATAATTAACGAGAGCTAGGCACATGTAGGGAAAGGCTAATATAGCTGAGATTCTGTCTTGCATATCTGTGTTCATGGCCATTTTGTTTATTTGAAATTCAGGATCTGAAACACTGAAATAGAACTGAAGCTACCACAATATTCCTGCCATTCAGTATTCATATTTATGAACATCCCTAATACTGTTGCTTTGAAACTCTTCTGACATTTGGAGGCAAATAACACATTCCTTTTTAAAATATAGACACTTCCAGTATTCTGTTTTCAAAACCAGCATGCCTCCAGTTCTGCCAATGAAGATACAACACCTACCAATGCTGCAGCAAGCTGTCACTTGGCCCAAGGCATAAAATTAACAGCCACCTTAGTTTCCAGAAAGGCAATAGCTTTTGTCTCTTTCATGTATTTCTATAACAGTTACAATTACTGGAAAGTTGTAGTATAGCAAGAGATGTTCAAGTGATAAGTAAAACAACAGCCAAAATGTGTACTATATAAAGATTGTTGATTTTTTTCCATAAAAACAGTTCTTTCAGATGAGTCTTTTTGACCAAAACACAAATTATGTCAGTAAATTTTCATATTGGAACTGATTATTTTGTCAGTAAATGTTTTCACTTTTCAAACACAAAAGATATTTCCTGAAAAACAATTTTATTTCATGCAAATAGATTTCTAATAACCAAGAACTTTAAAATTTTCTTAAAAACCTGAAAAAAATACTTTTCAGTTTCAGTTTTTCTTTGGGAAAAATGTCCTTCCCCAGTCTGGAAATTTAGAAAAATGAATTTTTTAAAACAGTGCAAATATTAATTGTTATTTTTCAACTAGCTCTAGTTAAGTGTGGGAACCTAGAATTATTGATCAGATGACTAGAAAAGCTATTCATTTATTTATTATTCTGATTTAATCTGTATGATAGCTCTTAGAGACAGCATGTTCACAAAAAGGAAGACCTGGTCCCTGAGAGCATACAGTTTAAAGTTTTATTGGTTTATCACATGTGATTCCTTGTGTTTTGAAATACTGTTCACTAGATCTTTTCCAGTATACAATACATATATCTCTTCTTGAATGTGTGCAGTGATGACACTCTGACTTTCTCTTGTGAGTTTATTCTATCATCAAATTGCCCTACTAGTAAGAATTTTGTATTGCTACTTGGGGTAAAAGATGCCCTTTTAAAATGCATATTCAGAAAGGCTGAAATTCACAGAGCTTTGGTGGAGCATAGACTTGAGCTGGTCCTTTGCAGGGTGATGAATTTTACAGACTTGAAGGTGGCAATTTTGCAACAAAAAAACTTCAAAAACAGACTCCAAAGACAGACTGCTTGAATTAATATGCAAATTAGACACAATTAACTCAGGCCTAAACAGAGACTGGGAATGGTTGGGTCATTACACTAATTGAATCTATTTCCCTATGTTAAGTTCTTCTCACACCTTCTATGGGTCATCTTAATTATCACTTCAAAAGGTTTTTTTTCTCCTGCTGATGATAGCTCATCTCAATTGATTAGACTCTTCCTGTTGGTATGCATACTTCCACCTTTTCATGTTCTCTGTATGTATAAATATCTCCTGTCTGTGTGTTCAATTCTATGCATCCGAAGAAGTGAGCTGTAGCTCACGAAAGCTCATGCTGAAATAAATGTGTTAGTCTCTAAGGTGCCACAAGTACTCCTGTTCTTTTTACCCACATAGTAACAGTGAAAGGGTGTGGGACTTAGCCCCCTTCCCTCCACCCCAGGAAATAAACCCAACATTTTAAGATCTGAGGTTTCTTAATAGAATCTTCTCTATTCATCTTATGGGAACTGGTCATGGTAGTTTCTTTGCCAGGCTTTATTGCATTTAATAAATGGAAACCATGGAATTTCGGCACACTGCTCATTTATTCCCCCTCCCCCCCAGTTTCCTGAAGGTCTGCCCTTAGTAACTCATTAACATACAGTTTTCATTTAACCGCATTCGCTCTTTAATGACAAGTAAATATGAGAGCGCTTAGAATAAAATCTTGGTTAGCAATTTGCACTCCAAATAATTTCAGTATGGATTGAGCTTCAGTGTGATCCTTCACCATACATCTGGCAGGAGATGACTGCACTGTGAGTCTGGAGTCCAGAGCGTAAAGGCGAGAGCACACTTTATAGTATGACATAATTCTGTTCAGTTTATTGGAAAGGCTTCATTATTTTTAGCTGTGCTTCTTTCTAAAAAAACTATTAGAATTAATGCTTTTGATGTCATTCAAATAAATGCACAAATATTTCTTATTGTGCTCATTTTGTCATTGCAAATAGACTGTTGTATCTCAAAAAGAACAGAGCTACGGTAAGTGAGAAACAGTTCAGAGCATTTTCATACATTTGCCTGTTGATAAGACTTCTAGTATTTCTTTGTATCACTACCATAATATGAAAGTATAGCAAAGCTTTTATGTGTATCAAAATTAATTAACTAGTTGTCCAGTGGCTGAGCATACAAAACACTTTGCTTTGGTTTTGCAGTAATTACAGTTGATTTTTTTTTGCTCTTGTAATGCTGCAGCTTTTACTTAGTGTTAAAAAGTCAGAGGAATTTTGCATCTATCAATCCTTAAAATCATATCAAAAGGTGTAATGAACCTTCTTACATAAAGATTTTTTTCTCCTTTGCAAAGGAGTGTGTGGCTCTCATGGGTGCTATGCACACAGCAAAACAATAAGATGGAAAAGAGAATATTGTTTTAAAAAATTGTCAAGAAATTAAAAATAATAAAGCCTGGAAAATGGAATGGTCTTGACTAGATCATTTAGGGAGTTCTACTTCAATTGTTATAATATTCAATGGTGTATCCTCAGATCATGAGCTGGTTGTGATGAATCTCAGTGCAAATACAATAGAGTAGGAAAAGATAAAATCAATGTTTAACACAGTTTCACTTACTGACCAAAAAAAAAATAAAAAAAGAGGAGGAGGAGGAGAAAGAAGTTGACCAAATCCCTGATGCAACCCCAGTTAAATCAAGATTATTACACTGTGGATGAATTTAGTCAGCTAAGTAAAGGGCATAGGTCAAATTCTGTCCTCTCTCACTCCTCACTAAAATCAGTAGGGCTGTAGGAGCCCAGGTGAAGACAGATTTTGGCTCTCTGTGCTTAAATTTAAAACTCTATTAATTGTTTCTGCACAGTGCTCCAATTCTTTCTTACTAGTAGAAGGAGAAGCATTGGCACCTTATAAGAGAGGAATTATCCAAGCTGGGAGCCCTTGTGTCAGTCTCCGTTTTGCTGTATGAAGACCATTTCCCTTGCTCCAGGGGAAATGGGAAAGCGCTTCCAACATCTTCCCAACCCCTCTCCACAATCCGTGAGAAACAGAATGGTCCTGGATGTTTTTTCTCTAACCCTGACTCTCCATGTGAGGAGCAGATGGAGAGAGAGATATGGGGGAGCACATAGACTGTTTAGTTCACATACAAATGCACACATTTGTTTTGCTGATTATGGGCCTGCTTGGGGAGATGGACTTCTGATAGATACATTTAGTCCCTTCCCCCACCATGTTTTCTCAAAAAGATGATGAAATGTCACATCATCACATGAAGACAAATTTATGACAACATATAACCATGAGCATAAGTGGTCTCTCCCTCCTGTTTTGATCTTCTTTAGCATGGTTGCTGAGATAGTGACCTCACAGAGGACTGACCTTGACATCAGACCAGCAAGCAAGGAGTCTTGAGACAATCATGCCCCTGAGACCTGCCCCTGGATTGATGTCACTATCTGCCACTGAAGCCTCTTTTGATACTCGAACATTATGCAAGAGCTGCTGAGCCAGTAACCTTCACAGAAATATCCCTGTTGATAACTCTAAAGCTGCTGAGCCAGAAGGAGGCTATCCTGCTTGGTTCCACACACAAAACCCGATTGCTTGGGTTTTATGTCTTGGGGGGATGTATTTCACCTTGGGAGCCAAATCATGACCCTTCACGCTTGGTAGTCTTGGAGAGCCCTGACTGAGTGGAAACCGAGCAATTCCACTGTGGAAAAAGGGGAAGAACATTTGGAAAGCCTGCAAAGGGATCCACACCCTCTGCATGCTCAGGACTTCTGTTCCAAAAGAGCTTTCTGTGTCCAATGTGCAGGATCCACCACTATGCAGATCTACCTGTCAATTTCCACCTAGGAAGACAGCATACATTGGTGAGGGGAGTGGGAGGGGCTCAGCGGGGAGATTGCAGGGACTCACAGCCCGGCCATTCAGACTGCCTCGTGGGCTTCAGCAGCTGCCTGGCCCTTAAGAAGCTCTGGCTTTTTACTGTTTAAGTTAGCAAAGATAGCTAACAAGCTGATCTCCTGCCACTTTTCAACCTAGAGTGACAATTTGTATCACTGAATTCTTAGCTCCAGACATTTAAATAGGCTTGTGAAGCCCTTTTTTGGTTATTATTTATTAGTAATATTACTATTAATAAGTAAAGAATCAAGTTTAAAGAATTCTTAAGGGAATGGCATTGAAAACTGAGAGAACATGATTTCTGGATCGTAATATAAGTGGACATTTCCTGCTCCATGAATTAAAAATATCGCTTATTTTCACATTAATTCCAGCCTCTCCGAGAAAACTTCACAGTCAGACATCCAACATTATGTCTTCAAAGACTGCGTAGGCTTTTTAGGGTCCCCTTTCCATTTCCTTATCACTAGGCTTGCACAGCTTTAACTTAAAGGACCTGATTCATCCCTGGCTTTCCTCCATTAGCTTCAATGGAGTGACACCGGGAATGAATTTGGCCTGCTGTGTTTGAATATGGACAAACTGTATAGAAATAATAAGACATACGCTATCTCTCAGAATTCATACTTGCTTGTTGAAAGAGAACAATTCCCACTGAATGGAAAGCCTACAGGACCAGGAAATGAAAATGCAGTCGATGAAATTTGGGGAGTTAATGCTAACTGTTCCTAACAAATCTGAACTTCGTTATAATTCAAGCGGAAATGAGTTTTCTCATAACATTTCTGTCCTACTCTTTATGCCCTCTTACTATTTAAGGAACCTGATAGCCTATATTAATGCTAACTTCTGTCAATACAGAACCAAATCCTCAGATAGTATAAATTGGGGTTGCTGTCAATGCCAATTTATATGAGCTGAGGATCTGGCCCTTATTATTTAAAAAAAATACTAATCTTGTTTTCAGTCGTAGGTCCATTACATTTCTTGCACAGATATTCGTTGATAATTTCTTTTTATATTCATTGTGGTTGCTTTATTTATTTATTTTTACCTGTCCATTTTTATTCCCTGTTTAACTGTAAATTGTTTTCCAGAGAGATTTCCTCTGAGGATTTTCCTATTGCTTTTGGCTGGGTTGGAAGAAAAGGATTAAACGTTAATTCAATCCCAATTACAGTAAAATGAAGTATGTGAAAGGAGTAGTGACAGAAAAGTCTCTTCTCCAGAGGTGTATACAGAATCTAGTGGCTGTGTCAATAGCTGTGCTACTTGACACAGAAAATCCATATGACAATACTGCTTAACAGTTCATTGTTAGAAATAAAAAAACAATGAGCAATCTTTTCAGTTTGAAATTAATTCACTAACGCCATATTAATGTCAGTGTTTCAAAGATGTCATATTGTGTAACTGCAGATGTGTCTGCAGAGTGTATGTTCCAACAGTACTCCTCGTGTATATTCAGCTACTTTTCTCTATTAACTTTCCACTGTTCACAAGTCTATTTTATTTCCCCCTCCAGGAGCCCCAGAAGCAGGAGACCGGACTAAAAACAACACTCCTTTGGTCCCAAATTCTACTCATCATTGATATTCAGAAGTGCAATGAATAATCAATCATTGTCAATTTCAGAAGGAATAATGAAACAGACAGATTAATATTGCCTCTTATGTTTGATTCTTAATTTGTAATATGCTAATGGTAGAAAGTAAAATTTTCAAAAGTGAGTAGCAATTTTGAGTGCCTCAGTTTTTGGGTGCCCAACCTGAGACACCTTAAAGAAACCCAAATTTCAGAAAATGGTCAATCTTCACCCTCCAAAAATCAGGCCTGTTTATGGTTGGGTGTACAAAAATTCAGAGTCTGAGAATCACTAGCTATATCAGAAAATCTTGACCCCTGTAGTCATTTTCCTGAAATTGTTTGTCACCTCTTTTCATTGAAGATCATGACTTTCACATTCTATCTGCCACAGAAATGCTTCCTTAACTAATACATTAGAAGGGACTACAAAATGAACTTCTGTATTACTTTCATGTCAAGAGGTGAAATGGTACTTACTTTAGTCTCATTGGCAATTTACACATAAAAATGCAGAAGATCAATCAGCACTTTATAAATCTTTGTTTAAACCAACTAGGCACCTTCATTTCAGGAGAAATAATGTTGGCTAATGTAATCAATATTTTAAACATTAAGAAACATTTTAGTTTTTATTGATCATCTCTTGAAAGTTTTAAATGGTGCATATTATCCAAATAGCTTAATTTAGCCACCATATCATTCATCTCGACAGTACTCGTTGTTTTGTCAATACCTCACTAAGTGTCTCTCTGTGTCTCATTCACTTTTAAATACTTCCACTTTAATGGTGTACCTCACTCTGAGTGCAGTCCATGTATATTGCAACTTTGTTTTTAGCCAGATTGTATTCTCTATTTTCTGTGTTACTGAAGGTTTGGCCTTTAAAGAAGTTATAAAACATAGGTAGCACATTGACTGATTACAGCAAGGGACAGGGTGTTGGGATTCGCTAATCCTGTTCCACATGATACTGTATGATTTTGAACATGATATTTATCACTTCTGTGTCTTACATTATCAATCTGTGCAATGCCCAAGGTAATACTTTTTTTCCTGCTGTTTTTCACAAGAATGTAATAGACATTAATTATTGAAGTACATTGAATCTGATTCAAAGCCCACTGAAACCAATGGAGAGATTCCCAATGATTTCAATGGGCTTTGGATCAGGACTTTTTTTATTCTGGGTTGAAAGGAGCTCATGGGCCTGATCCAAATTCCATTAGAGTCCATTGATTTCAATGGGAGTTGGAGTAGACTCTCTAAGAGCAAAATATTGTAGTAGTTATGAGATTCCATGTGAAGACTGTGGCAACTGGTATTCCCTGAATGCCAAGGAGAAGCTGCTAGTCATAGATCCAACTCCTTGCATTTCAGTAAACAGCTGCATCACTGCAATTGCAGGGGGACAAGCAACACCTCTTCTAGAGGTACAGTATGTTCCTCTGCCAGATATGCTCTCCAACACTCCTAGAGGCATTATGCCTGCTCTTGGCAACCACAGCAATTGCTCAGTGCACCTTTCCCACTCTATCCCGTACTATGACTCTGATCCTTCTTCCTTGAAAATCCAGATTTTTTTCTTTGTAAACATCTTCTCTTTTCTCAAATTAAATAAATGTGATATCAAATATTCATTAATAAAGGAATGGATAAAACACAATAAAACAACCCCTCTATTAGCTCACTTCTTGTTTAAAAAACCCTAATTTACAATTAAATAATGTAACCATTACTGGAGTTTACATTTCATGTTTTCTTTCATCTACAGTAATAAATGAGTTGCCATCTGCATGTCTCAATCGTCTGAGAAAATGGTAAGGCTCAAACAAATGTACTAATGAAGATCCATTTCAAAGTTTATTCTTCTCTGAGTGGAGAACAAGAATCAACCTTGCTTTGAGCAAACCAACCAGCACTAGGGTGACCAGACAGCCGGTGTGAAAAATCGGGACAAGGGGTGGGGGGTAATAGGAACCTATGTAAAAAAAAAGACCCAAAAAATCGGGACTGTCCCTATAAAACTGGGACATCTAGTCATCCTATCCAGCACACCACAGGGAAAGCAATGTATAACAATTATATATTGCACGTGGAGTCTTCATAACTTTTCACTTATAAATTTCAAAGACAGTTTGCCTTTAAGATAGAGAAGTTTCTTAACATGGACTACAGTAGATCACAGTCCAACTTTTATTAAACAGGATATTTTTTCCTTGAGAAGATTAAACAAACCACCAGCACTACACAGGGAAACTAGATTCTGAGTGCCAGGTGTACATGTAATATGAATAAGCTTGATCTTTCAGTAATTCATATACTTATATTTGAGTCTCACTGGGAGTCTAGGGAGGTTTGCATATGTCTGAACTGCAGAACTGGGCTCAAAATCATTCATATTTTATTTTTCCTGACATAAGAACACAGGAATTGCCAAAACTGATCAGGTCAAAGATCTATCTGTTCTGGTATCCCTTGTTTCTCAGTCGTGAATGCTAGATTCTTCAGAGAAAAGTGATATCTGAAAACATGAGGATGTATATCTCTTACTCATTTCTATCTAAATGTAATTATGGATATTCTTATTATTCATATACAAGTCTAATCATATTGAGAATCCTTCTAAGCTCTCTAACTCAATAACAGTGAATTCATTTGTTAATTACAAGTATAATCTATCATCAGTTTTAAATTTGTTGCCTTTTGATTTCTTTGACTTTTTGCGTTGTGCAAATGGGTAAACAGGAAGTTTGATTTACCTTCTTTATGCCATATCATCTTTTCTTGTCCTTTCTCCATGATATAGTCAGAGACCCCAGCTCCTTTTAAGGGGACATACTGCTCTCCATGCAGAAACCTTCAAGTTAATGGGACTGCATATAGGTGCAGCAGTCCCTTACTGTGCAAGGTTAAAGGATCAGGGCCCTACTCTCTTTATACACCCTCACACTACTCTTTCCAAACCTCTAATCATTTTCCTTTTCTGAGCCTTTTCCATTTACACTAAATCCTTACTCAAATGTGGTGACCAAATCTAAATAAAGTATCCAGGATGCAAGCATAGCATGTATTTGTACTAGTCTGTGTCTCTTTTTTTTTTATTTCAACCTAATATCATGTTTACATTTTAACTGCTGTTGTGCACTGAATGCTGTTTCTCTTGAGATAAGTAGCTGTTTCCATTGATGGTGGGGGAGAAGAATTATTTCTGATGAGTATTTAGTGATCCAGGTGAAGTATATTGATTGTCTCAGTCCTGTTGTTAGTGGATAGGTTTCCATATCACCATCGCAATTCCCCTATTTGTGATTCTTTCAATAGTCTTATCATAAAAGCCAAGGAAGGAATGGCTTGAATGAAGAACAACCTACACAACACTAGAGGCTGATCCCTTAAGTTAAAGGTTGAGGTATACTGAGGGGGACAATGTGGAGACATTTGCACTGCTACTCTATATACTGTGCCTTCAGTTCTCCAAGTTAGCAGTACTTTCAGAAACACTATATTGCTCCTTCAAAAAATTAGAGAATGGCAAAATAAGAGTAACTATGCTTTGTTGATTCCTGTGGTTGTATGCCTGTATGCTTTGGTGTTAAGTACTTTCCCCCAAAACATTCCTTTTTCAAAGGACCTTAATAAAAGACTACTGAAGTCAATGGCAATTTTTCCATTGACTTTAATGTGTTTTAGATCAGGCTGTTATACTGCAAGAAGATTATCAGGTAATGACTGTCTTGCTTTATTTTATTATGTATTTTATATAATGTATAAAAAAAATAACTGGGCTAAATATTGATGTGCCACAAGGAGCAAGATCAAGTGGTTGGTGCCTCTAATAATCTCTTGGGATAGTTCTTTCCATAATAACATGCCACCTGAACTTTTTCTGTAATGGAGATTTAGCAGCATGACTTACATTAACATGAATGGGAGTCACACAGATTTGATCACAGCTTTGGAAATGTTATTGTTACTGTCTTGGGCTAACAGGGAGTTTCGCAAGGGAGTTCTCCAGGTGAAGGAGGAGCTAATACAGCATCTGTGGGGTAAGTGACTGTCTGTAGTGTGTGTTTGTTTGTGTTTGGGGGTTACATGCTGTGTGCTGAGCTAGTGTTTGTCAGTCTGTTTGTTTGTTTGGTTGTTTGAGGGACCGTGTGCTCTGGCTGGCAGTTGGAGGCAGGTTTGAAAGCTCGAAGCCTCTGGTAATTGGCTGAGCCTTAATCAGTGGGCGGGGCATTCACTCAGGCCAGGGCTTTATAAAGCCGCGCACAAGCGACCAGGGGCTGCTAACAGGGAGTTTTGCAAGGGAGTTTAGAAGGGGAGTGGGAAGGGAGTGGGAGCCCCTTGCCAGCCCTAACCCCTTCCCCGTGGCCCCCCCTAAAACCTATAAACCGAACCACATTCCAAAACTACTTTCCGTAAACCACCCTTTCACTAACTAGGAGACAATGCAGGCAGAAGCCCAGCAGCAGAGTGGGGGCTATCCAGTTTATTGCGCTGACTGTCGCATGTATGATTACCTGCCCTGTGGGCGGGTGGCGTATGTGTGCAGTCGGTGCAAGGAGCTCCTGGCCCTCAGAGACCATGTACGGACTTTGGAGGCCAGGGTGGCGGAACTGGAAGAGCTGAGAGAGGCAGAGAGGTATGTTGATGAGGCTTTCCGGGACACTGTAGAATTGTCCCACCTCCGCTTAGACAGCTCCTGTGCTGTTGAGGAGGAAGAAGGGCCCAGGGAAGTAGAGCAGTCGATGGGAGCAGAGGGAAACCTTCCCGTAGTTGGGACCCTCCTTCCAGATGGTGCTGGGGTTGCCTCTCGCACTGAGGTTGCCTCTCCGGGGGAGGGAACTCCAGTTTCTAGGAAAAGGCAGGTGTTAGTAATGGGAGATTCGATTATTAGAAATGTAGATAGCTGGGTCTGTGATGACTGGGAGAACCGTATGGTAACTTGCCTGCCTGGTGCGAAGGTTGCGGATCTCTCGGGCATCTAGATAGACTTATGTGTAGTGCTGGGGAGGAGCCGGTGGTCGTGGTACATGTAGGTACCAATGATATAGGGAAGGGTAGGAGAGATGTCCTGGAAGCCAAATTTAGGCTGCTAGGGAAGAGACTGAAATCCAGGACCTCTATGGTGGCATTTTCAGAAATGCTCCCAGTTCCACGCACAGGACCGGGTAGGCAGGCAGAGCTTCAGAGTCTCAATGCGTGGATGAGACGATGGTGTAGAGAGGAGGGGTTCACGTTCATTAGGAACTGGGGAAACTTCTGGGATGGGAGGAGCCTATACAGGAGAGATGGGCTCCACCTAAACCAAAGTGGAACCAGACTGCTGGCACTAAACATTAAAAAGGTTGTAGAGCAGTTTTTAAACTAGGAGATGGGGGAAAGCCGACCGCTGCAGAGGAGCGTGTGGATCGGACACAGACTTCTCTTAGGGGAGAGTCTGATGATAGAGAATCTCCAGGTTATAGTCAGGAGCAGAGGACTGAGAAGTATAATGTAAGGGCCGGATCAGATGATAAACAGTCACATAAAAAAGAATCTGGCACATCAGAAAAATGCAGGCTAATAAACAGGGACAAGTTTTTAAAGTGCTTGTACACAAATGCCAGAAGTCTAAATAATAAGATGGGTGAACTAGAGTGCCTTGTGATAAAGGAGGATATAGATATAATAGGCATCACAGAAACCTGGTGGACTGAGAGCAATCAATGGGACACAATCATTCCGGGGTACAAAATATATCGGAAGGACAGAACAGGCCGTGCAGGGGGAGGAGTGGCACTATATGTTAAAGAAAGTGTAGATTCAAATGAAGTAAAAATCTTAAGCGAATCCACAGGTTCCATAGCGTCTCTATGGATAGAAATTTCATGCTCTAGTAAAAATATAACAGTAGGGATCTATTATCGACCACCTGACCAGGACAGTAATAGTGATGATGAAATGCTAAGGGAAATTAGAGAGGCTATCAAAATTAAGAACCCAATAATAGTGGGGGATTTCAATTATCCCCATATTGACTGGGAACATTTCACTTCAGGACGAAATGCAGAGATAAAATTTCTCGATACTTTAAATGACTGCTTCATGGAGCAGCTGGTACGGGAACCCACAAGGGGAGAGGCAACTCTAGATTTAATCCTGAGTGGAGCGCAGGAGCTGGTCCAAGAGGTAACTATAGCAGGACCGCTTGGAAATAGTTACCATAATACAATAGCATTCAACATCCCTGTGGTGGGAAGAACATCTCAACTGCCCAACACTGTGGCCTTTAATTTCAAAAGGGGGAACTATACAAAAATGAGGGGGTTAGTTAGACAAAAGTTAAAAGGTACAGTGACTAAAGTGAAATCCCTGCAAGTTGCGTGGGCCCTTTTTAAAGACACCATAACAGAGGCCCAACTTCAATGTATACCCCAAATTAAGAAAAACAGTAAAATAACTAAAAAAGAGCCACCGTGGCTTAACAACCATGTAAAAGAAGCAGTGAGACATAAAAAGACTTCCTTTAAAAAGAGGAAGTCAAATCCTAGTGAGGCAAATAGAAAGGAGCACAAACACTGTCAACTTAAGTGCAAGAGTGTAATAAGAAAAGCCAAAGAGGAGTTTGAAGAACGGCTAGCCAAAAACTCCAAAGGTAATAACAAAATGTTTTTTAAGTATATCAGAAGCAGGAAGCCTGCTAAACAACCAGTGGGGCCCCTTGACGATGAAAATACAAAAGGAGCGCTTAAAGATGATAAAGTCATTGCGGAGAAACTAAATGGATTCTTTGCTTCAGTCTTCACGGCTGAGGATGTTAGGGAGATTCCCAAACCTGAGCTGGCTTTTGTAGGTGACAAATCTGAGGAACTGTCACAGATTGAAGTATCACTAGAGGAGGTTTTGGAATTAATTGATAAACTCAACATTAACAAGTCACCGGGACCAGATGGCATTCACCCAAGAGTTCTGAAAGAACTCAAATGTGAAGTTGCGGAACTATTAACTAAGGTTTGTAACCTGTCCTTTAAATCGGCTTCGGTACCCAATGACTGGAAGTTAGCTAATGTAACGCCAGTATTTAAAAAGGGCTCTAGGGGTGATCCCGGCAATTACAGACCGGTAAGTCTAACGTCGGTACCGGGTAAATTAGTTGAAACAATAGTAAAGAATAAAATTGTCAGACAGATAGAAAAACATAAACTCTTGAGCAATAGTCAACATGGTTTCTGTAAAGGGAAATCGTGTCTTACTAATCTATTAGAGTTCTTTGAAGGGGTCAACAAACATGTGGACAAGGGGGATCCGATGGACATAGTGTACTTAGATTTCCAGAAAGCCTTTGACAAGGTCCCTCACCAAAGGCTCTTACGTAAATTAAGCTGTCATGGGATAAAAGGAAAGGTCCTTTCATGGATTGAGAACTGGTTAAAGGACAGGGAACAAAGGGTAGGAATTAATGGTAAATTCTCAGAATGGAGAGGGGTAACTAGTGGTGTTCCCCAAGGGTCAGTCCTAGGACCAATCCTATTCAATTTATTCATAAATGATCTGGAGAAAGGGGTAAACAGTGAGGTGGCAAAGTTTGCAGATGATACTAAACTACTCAAGATAGTTAAGACCAAAGCAGATTGTGAAGAACTTCAAAAAGATCTCACAAAACTAAGTGATTGGGCAACAAAATGGCAAATGAAATTTAATGTGGATAAATGTAAAGTAATGCACATTGGAAAAAATAACCCCAACTATACATACAACATGATGGGGGCTAACTTAGCTACAACGAGTCAGGAAAAAGATCTTGGAGTTATCGTGGATAGTTCTCTGAAGATGTCCACGCAGTGTGCAGAGGCGGTCAAAAAAGCAAACAGGATGTTAGGAATCATTAAAAAGGGGATAGAGAATAAGACTGAGAATATATTATTGCCCTTATATAAATCCATGGTACGCCCACATCTCGAATACTGTCTACAGATGTGGTCTCCTCACCTCAAAAAAGATATTCTAGCACTAGAAAAGGTTCAGAAAAGAGCAACTAAAATGATTAGGGGTTTAGAGAGGGTCCCATATGAGGAAAGATTAAAGAGGCTAGGACTCTTCAGTTTGGAAAAGAGGATACTAAAGGAGGACATGATAGAGGTGTATAAAATCATGAGTGATGTTGAGAAAGTGGATAAGGAAAAGTTCTTTACTTATTCCCATAATACAAGAACTAGGGGTCACCAAATGAAATTAATAGGCAGCAGGTTTAAAACAAATAAAAGGAAGTTCTTCTTCACGCAGCACACAGTCAACTTGTGGAACTCCTTACCTGAGGAGGTTGTGAAGGCTAGGACTATAACAATGTTTAAAAGGGGACTGGATAAATTCATGGTGGCTAAGTCCATAAATGGCTATTAACCAGGATGGGTAAGAATGGTGTCCCTAGCCTCTGTTCGTCAGAGGATGGAGATGGATGGCAGCAGAGAGATCACTTGATCATTGCCTGTTAGGTTCCCTCCCTCAGGGGCACCTGGCATTGGCCACTGTCGGTAGACAGATACTGGGCTAGATGGCCCTTTGGTCTGACCCGGTACGGCCTTTCTTATGTTCTTATGTTCTTATGTGTGCATGTGTGAAGATTTGCTTTTTCAGCTTTGACTTGTGTTGGTGACTTTCTTGTATAACAGTTATTTCCTCACTCTTGTGGTAATTAAAGTCCAAAATCAGCAAAGTACATAAGCATGAACTTCATTTTAAATAAGTGCTTAAGTCCTATGGGACTCTAAAATACAAGTTGAGGTGCTTTGCTGAATTAGGGCCTAACTTACTTATGAGTGTAAATGGAAAGATAGGCTTTAGCCTAGATAACCACCATGGAATTTTCTTGCTCCAGATAATAATAGTTGTGCCGCCTCACTGATGCAATCTGTGTTTATTAGGTAATCAGTATTATTAGTACAGTTGTTTTAAGTAAGTCTAAACAAAGGGACTTTTAAATGTAACAATGGTGTGAGACTGAAGTAATGCTGATCCTTCTAATAAAAACTGGGACACTATCTCCCAGATGCTGGTTTGCACCTTTCAGGACAAAATAGGTTTATGTCTTAATCATATAGGCATTTTAATTATAGTGATTTGTTAGTTAGTCAGTAGTGATGCATTATTAACTTCCATGATTTTTTAAATTTTGTATTGAAAGCTAAGTGTTCATAGCTAAGTTGGAGTTAATCAGAAATAAACAGGTCAAAAATTCTTGATTTACTAATAACATAACAAAAAGGAGAATACCATTCATTATATTTTCCCCCTAGTAGAACAGTCATAGATTTAGAACCACTTGTTATTAAAGAAAATTAGCTACTCATTAGGAAGAGTCAAAATAAAAAAAAACCTGTATTGTTTCATAGAAATTAGAGTAGAGGTAGACAGGAATGCATACTAGCCTTATTGTAAATGTATCAGATTAACATATTTAAATCTATCCCTATAAACTCTTAATTACAATGTGGGGAAAAATACTGACATTGAACATCAACATCAATTAGAGCAATGAAAACTATTGACTCATTCGTTTTATGTATATTATTGGCTGCAGAGCACGGACTTGAAGAGATGGTAAACCACTCAGCAGGGTTTATCTGCCATCCGTCCTTGATATTTGTTTCTTCTTGAAGTTTTAAGGGTATTCTCTGTTACCTCAAAGGGAATAAGGCAACGCTTCAAAAGAAAAACTTTAGAAATGGTAGGGGAGAAATAGGAAAGAAAAGCCCCTTTTCTCAGAAGATACAAACTCGACTCCCTCCTGTATCTATCACCAGTGGATTTAGCCTCCCTCCTTGAGTGGTGTAAATAAAATAAAGAGGAGACAAGGTGATTTGGCACAAACAAAGGTAAGTGTATTCAGGGTAAAGGTGCAGAAAACTGGGAGGAATAGGGGAAAATGCAAACTTAATTAATACAATGAAACAGTGACTGGCTTTGGGAGCTTAGAGCTCAGGCCCATAAACCCTCCCTTGGAAACTGGAAAACAATAAATGATGCCCCAATACAGACACCTTTTCCTACTGTTCAAGTGCAGTGGATACCACGTACAGGTGTGATGCCCAGAACCTTCCACTTTCTGGCTGATTTAGAGCCTTTGAGGAGGAGCACTGGGGAGTCCAGATGACTGTTGGATTTCGTCGCTGGCAAGGAGGCCCTCTAGGATGATGGACACCAGGAATGCAGGATGGCAGGAATGGTGGTGACAGGCCTCCTTTTCCTCAATCTCACTGTGGGACTGATGGTATTCTTCACTCTTCAGCTCTGGAGCACTGTGAAAACCCGACCGAGTACATACTGTCGCTGGGGTGGACAGCCCTGCGCAGGCACTGAACAAGTCCTTATATCACTTTTGTGGTGGGAAAAGTTCTGAGGAGATGGAACGCTGAGGGCTGGTTTTGGCGGGAAAAACTAGTTTTGACTGCTTTGAGCCTGTGTCTTGATAGAAAACAAGTCCACTCTCAGAGATGGAGTCCAAGGGTAGGTCCATACTTACCGCGTGGGTCGACGCGGTGAGTTCGACTTCTCGGAGTTCGAACTATCATGTCTAATCAAGACACGATAGTTCGAACTCCCCACGCGCTCTGGTCGACTCCGGAACTCCACCACCGCGAACAGCGGTGGCGGAGTCGACCTTGGAGCCACGGAGTTCGACCCCGCCGCGTCTGGACAGGTAAGTCAGTCGAACTACGGTAGTTCGACTTCAGCTACCCTATTCGCCTAGCTGAAGTCACGTACCTTAGTTCGACCCCACCCCCGTAGTGTAGACCAGACCCAAGGGTCAATAGTTCATATACTCCATATTGGATCTTATTTTAAAGCCAGTAATTTACTTCATAAACACCTTATTAAACAACTAATTGAACATGTTAAACAGTTTATACTTCTTTCACTTAACATCTCTTAGCCTTCTTATTGTTCTTAAATACAAGAATAGGGAACCAGTACTCAAGAGAAACTGGTGATTTTAGGCATTCCAATTTTTAGGTGTTCCATTTGAGCCATACTAAACAGGGCTGATTTTGAAAGGATGGGTTTTCACCACTTTCCTGAAAATGAAGTTCCTTTAAAGTGTTACAGTTTGGGCACCCATAAATTAATACATGCAAAACCACTAGTAACTTTAAAAAAAATGGCTTATCAGAAATATTCATCACACTTGTAGAACTGGAGATACATTTCTGCACAAATTAAAAAAAAATCCTCTAGTAAATGCTATACAAGTCTGATACATCAGGGTGCTGGTAAGAAACTGCACTTTATTTCTTCACCCCAGGCACTTAACTTGGATCAGGGTTGCAAAATAACCCTATCAGATGACAGGGGGTAGTGCCTGCTGATTCAGGTGTTATTGTTACAGTGAAAAAACCCTTGCACTTACTGGGAAGAAAATATAGTCTATCCCAGAGGTTGTTCACTAGAGGTTCAATAGCTACAGGGTCTACTAAGAAATGGCAGACATAGTGATGTTCCCTGGGTCTAGCGACTCGGTTTGGGCTCCATATTAAGTGGCTGTGGTGTTCTTCAAGAAGAAAAGTAGCAAGTTAACTATAAAGCCTGTATCAGCAACATGGTGGTAAAGCCTCCCTAATTTCTCTGCCTTTACATTTTAAGGACTGTCCATAGTGGTGCACACCTGTAATCAGCCACGTGGGAGGCTGAGGCTGGTGATTACTTGGGTTCAGGGGTTCTGGGCTCCATTGCGCTATGCTGATTTGGTATCCAGTGCCACTGACAGCCTGGCCAGGAGGTGGCTGAAAAAATGGCTCTAACAATGTGTTATGATTGGCAATCTCAGGGCTGATGGATCAATTGAATAAAGTCACATTTTAGGGCTCAAGCCAATGGGAGTTTTGTAATGCTACTTTTCTATTTGTACAATTTCATTTGCCTGGAATCTAAGACAAATGCCATACCTATAACATAAACCTTAATTTAGAATTATTGTTCCTAGGCAGAGTGTGAGTAGTTATGAACTAAGAAAATATAAATAGAAAAGGGGGCATAACCTTTTCAGATAGTGTCAGAAACACAATGCCCTTGATCTGCAGAGAAATCATTTTATTCAAACACAATAAGTATCCAGCAGAGAGTACTTTAAAAAAAAATCCCAGATTTAGTGGTTCACAGTAGGACAAACCAAATAATCATAGCAAATATTAAAATGATAGGGTAGGACATAAGTAAAGAGTCAGCCCCAAGAAGAGAGGAGCTATCACATCATCAGCTTAGCAAAACTGAACAGCTAATACAATACTTTTAATTTTTTTCCACCCAATCACTTCCCCCAGAAGACCCTGATCCAACAAAGCACTTAAACATGTATCAGCTGCTCTATGTGTTGTCCCTTTTTTTGGTGTCCCAACTTTCACTCAGCATGTTCTCCTCTATATAACTCAAATTAGGCCATTTCATTAACTTAATATAAAATGAATCAATCAGCCCTAAGACTAGAGTGCTTGTAATCTTCCTTTTCTTTATTCTTGGTTCCCTCAAGGCATCCTGGCATGGGGTTGCTTCCCCTCAGTTATTCCAAGCCCTTTTTCTTATGCCTCCTCCTCTTCTTCTGCTTTGTGATTTTTGTCACTTGCTGGATTTGACCTCCATACACTCTACATTGTCTCTTTTCATGACCTAGAGTCTCCCACCTTTCCTGGTATTGTTAAATAATTGCAGTGTTTTTTTTGTTTTTGTTTTTTTTGTTTTTTTAAATTTGGCCCCATTTTCCTTGTATTCTTGATAGAAGTTGCAAAGAAAATTTTGTTGCTCTGTGGCCGCTGAGTTTTCTATACAAACACCTCCTTTCACCAGTACAGTCTTTACAATCCCCAAGGATATGATCTAGCTTTTCCCGGATCTTACATATTACACTTAACCCATCTTTGTGCATTTTATTTAGAAATACATTACTATTTAATCCACAATGATCTGTTAGAATTCTAAATAGAGCACTTTGTTCTTCCTCTCAGAACCTTGCATTAGGTCAACTGTTAAACATACTTCTCGGAATGTTGCCTCCCCTTCTCTCTCTATTCTGCTTCCTTTATAGCTGGGCTTGTTTTCCTTATTAGTCCCAGTTATGGGTATGGGTCTCCATGACTGGCAGTTCTGGCAGCTGTGCTGAGGTGTGGTCAGCCAGGAAGCTGGCAAAGTTCTTCTCTCTCTTCTGCCTGTATTCTGAATAGGATTCGTAAACCTCATTATCACATGTGATTAACTTTAAGTATCTGAGTAGTCCCACTGAGTTTATGCAGCTCTCTCTACTCTTTACTTCATCTTTTATCAATGCCTCTAGGAAAGACAAAAAATAATATAACAAATACTTAAAAGTTGATGATAAAAAATCTCCCACATATGGCCCCCAACTTCTGATTCATCAAATTCCTTCTATCTCACACCTTTTCACACACACACACACACACACACACACACACACACACACACACACACACACACACACACACACACACACACACACACACACACACACACACATACATACCCACCTTGGAAGAGAGGTCTATAATAACTACCTGATATAACCATATGCAGCTTCCCTTTTGTCAAGAACATAAGGCTTTGGTTTTGTCTACTACAACTTTTCCTGGACCTTACATACCCTAGAGAAGTGCTGGTCCTTTATGTAGGGCTACAAAACCAGCACAGCCTATTCCTGATTTCAGCACAGAATGAGACTAGGGATAGCAGAAAATTCTGAGAAAGGCAAGGTTATATAAGACAAACTTGTGACAGTCCCCTGGTGTTATCTGGACCAGTGATCTGCTAGGTCACTCCAATCCTTGACTCTGGAAGCCAGCCTTACCCTGCTCTTCTGTGAGAACCTCCACTGCCAAGCTGTTCACACACAGCCTCTAGCATGTAGGCTGCTCCCACCTACATGAGTGAGCACTTTTGGCCAGCCGCTGCATGAATTGTGCAACCAAATGACATTAGCCAATATCTCCAGTCCCAGTCACAACCCTAGGAACCTCTGTCTTGCAGTGTCCAGTTATACCTGCTGGACACTGCAAGCTTATGAGTTTGTCAATTTATCAAAGAAATTGATATGTACCAGGCTTGTTATCCGAAAGGGAGACTCTGACATGCTTCAAACCAAACACACTGCTTCAGATAGAATAAACAAACAAATTTATTAACTAAAAAGATAGATTTTAAGTGATTATAAGTCAAAGCACAAGAAGTCAAATTTGCTCAAATGAAATAAAAGCAAAGCACATTTTAAGCTGATCTTAACACTTTTGGTGCCCTTACAAACTTAGATGCTTCTCACCAAAGTCTGTCTGGTTGCCCCCCAGCCAGGCTCTCCCCTTTGATCAGTGCTTCAGTCACTTAGTGGTGGTGTCTGCAGATGGAGGTAGAAGAGAGAGAGCATGGCAAATGTCTCTCCCTTTTATCATGTTCTTTCTTCCCTCTTGGCTTTGTCCACTTCTTCAGAGTCAGACAAGCATTACCTCATCATAGTCCCAAACTGACCAAGGGAAGGGGGTGACTCACTCGAGAGTCCAACAGATCCTAGGCCAGTGTCCTTTGTTCCTGTGAGGCTGGACTGGGTTTGTCCCATACATGCCCTGATGAGGTGTGAACCACCCCTCTGCTCCTGGAGGGTTTTGCCTGGGCTTTTTTTAAGTCATGAGGACACATTTTCCGCCTCATAACTACATACATGAAATTACAATCTATAACGTTACTATAACAACAATGCTCAGTGCATCATGAGCCTTCCGAAGACACCTGACACGACAAACTTTGCATTGGATACCACACAATCATATTATAAGGATGAACATGAGGATGCAGGTGTTCCCCCAAGAAACAGAGTGTCACAAAGCTACTTGTTCATATCTGTATAGATCTAGGGTTGGACAAGACCTGAAGTGAGTCTCTCAACCAAGACAGGTCCAGTGTAAAATCAGGAATCTAGGGAACAGTAAATTCTTATGTCCTGAAAGGGAATGAGAAGGAGAAAAAGGAACCCCGGGAGTGTCAAGGGCAGAGTAAGCTTGGCAAAGAGCCCTGCATTAAGGGGTGGAAGTATAGATGTGAAGAGAAAGCAGAAGGAAATATCCTGGGATGAGAGAAACGGTGTGGGCTTGAGGCTCTGTGTGTTCACCTATTCTTTAGGGTTCCCAGTTGGGGTTTCACAAAAGGATAGGAGGAAGCTTTCTTTCTCCTCCTCAAATTCTTCTGCACCAAGATGAAGAGCAGGGCAGACTGTGAGGGTAAGGACTAATGGATTGTTTAGCAAACTAGGATTTTTAAAGTTGGGCACCTAAATCCATACTTAGTGACTTCTGTGGCATCAGTGTGTTCTCAGCACCTTTGAAAATCAGGGCACTTGATTTAGGTACCTAATTTTAGACTTGGTAGACTGAACATTTTAGCTTGTATATATTTCTATACCTTTGCTAGTTAGTACAGGTGCCACTGCGAACAAAGTAATCCAAGGCAGCTTTGAAATATCGATAGCGGTTAGAAAAAAAATTGTAGTTTTTCATGATTCTATACCACAGTTTCTTTAATTTCTAGGTGCATGATGTTCATGTCAGTCATGTTCAGCAGCTACATGTACGGATAACGGTTTAATTGATTAAAGGTTAAGGAACTATCTTTTCACTTGAAATCAAATTCAGTCCGGAGTTCTACTAATTATCTTTAACAATTCCACATCTCAGAACACAGAACATGACTGGGAGAGGAGTTGCTATATCTTCACATTATGGATTTTCTTTTATTCCTAGAAAGGAAGCTCTTGTGTCTTAAAGATATAGCTGGAGTTCTTTGTGGGGCACAGTGGGAGATATAGCTTGGTTTTGCCCTTACAACATAGGATCATGAGATCCTCTAAATGTCTTCTTCAAGTCATAAAATGTGTTATCTTTTGTAGTTTAACAAGTAGTATATAAGATAATTAGGTCATCATCACTGAATGGACTTGTCCATATAGTAGATTTCACCCCTTTTGTAGTCAAAGTCTTTCTTATTCCAAGGTGTTAACATAGTGGATATTCCAGGTATTCGTTACACATTAGCAATAAAATAATAAACTTCCCAAGACTTCATCCAAATGCACACACCTTGACCCCCTAATAATGAGCTTAATTATGGATAAGAACAATATATTATTAGCTTAATGAATTCTGGGAGACCAGTAGCACTAATTGACCCTTTCCTTTTGAGCTACAATAGCTCTATGAGATACAGGCTGTATAGAATTCTCTGGCCCTCTAGATCATTGTGCTGGTATAATTTTTCACGAGTGTTTCAGTACATGATATTGCTTGATAGGTAGGCTCACTCATATGTTTCCTTGGAATAACAGCAACTGCCTATGCAAATGTTTAACTCTTCATACAGATATTGTTCCCTTGTATATTACTGTAACAGGGTGTGATTTTGCTCCTGTCTTCTTCCCCCAGAAACTGTGCAGACTCCATTGGATGTGCAATCCCAGCACCCTTTCATTTTAAATTCCCTCCACCATTACCATAACATTCCCCATGCAACAGTCTATTTACAGAATCTGCAGTGCTTTGACTCTCTCTTCAGGACCTGAGGGAAACAGAGGTTGCTCTTCCCTGAGGCCTATGTGTGACTCCTCAACTAACCCTCCCTCTGTCTGGCACTTCCTTCCTGTGCCTATTTATCAGACTTGGGCTGATGGGCTAATTGGCCCTCTATCCCAGCCAGCTAGCCAGCCTGAGTATCTAATTACCTCCCTCAGCTTTCTCTGGGGAACTAATTGGCATCTAAGTAGAGGGCTGGCTCACTCATTAGCCACTAGCATTCTGTCTAAATTACTCTGCATTTAAATTAAATGTGCTGCATTGCATAGTCTGACATCTTCACATATATGTTTTCTTAAAATGATCAGAGAGACATATACAGAAATATTTCAACATGTAAGCTAGCACATACAACATATCACAGTTTTAATTATGTACCTTTATATATCCAGTATAAACTGGATAAAGTATTTCTATAAAACTGTTATGTAATGTTCCTTTTGATAGGTGAAGCCATTCCTGTATACTAACAAATTAAAACCTCTCATTTAAGGTGGCACACACATGTATATATGATGAGTTGCTAATGTTTAAAAGAAAAATAAATAATTTAAAAGCAGGGACAAGAACAGTAAAAGAAATGTACATGCAAAATCTCACATTGCCAGGAGCGGCGCCAGAGTATCTGGCGCCCTAGGCAGAATTCGGGGGGCGGCATTTTGTGCGCTCCCCACGGGGCACGTGGGAGCTTCTGGTTCCACTCCCATCGCGCTGCCGAAGAAGGACCCTCCACCAAGATGCCGCAGGCGACAGCGGCAGTCATTGAGCTGCTCAATTGCCTGCCACTGTTTTCCGCGGCACGTCGGCAGAAAGTCCTTCTTCCGCTGCACGATGGGAGCGGATCTGGAAGCTCCCATGTGCCCCGTGGGGAGCGCACAAAATGCCGCCCCCCAAATCCTGGCACTCTAGGCAACCGCCTAGGGTTGCCTAATGGAAGCGCCGGCCCTGCACATTGCACATTCCAAAAGGAACCTTAACTCTGGCCTATAGTGATGTCATGCAGTAACCATGAAATTATGATTAATGTTTTTGTTCAGTGTTTGCGCTTCCTGCCACTGCTTCCCATTGTTCCAAATGGGACTGAAGACAAGCTGCTCTCAAAGTCTCTATGCTTTCAGAAGCAGAGAGGAGCACTGTGAAGAGAAGATGACTGGAGGCAGTAGCCATATTTGTTAAGGGAAGTGTTTGATCTCCTCCCCATTGAGAACAATGAGAGTTGGTGCCATTTTGAAAGAGGGCTATTATTTATGAATTTCTCTGAAGGAAAATGGAAACTCTGGTTTCCAACCAGGTCTACTCAGAAGTAATAGTGATCAATGCAATAGAAAAGGCCCCAAGGAAAACAGTAATTCTGTCTTCAGAGTAGGGTTTGGATAGAGTGCAGTAAATAGGTCATGGGTGCACTTTGAACAAAGAGTATACAATAAAATATTGAATAGGTGAGCACCAGCTACTCTGTGACTGAATGAGGCAGGGTATTCTGTGAAAAAAAATAGTATGTGATAAATTAAAGACAGTAACATAATGTATATACACAAGATGCCCAAATTAAGGATGCATGTCCAATTAAGGACACCTTAATTCTGGCATTTTCTAATTTTGGAGTACTTTACTTCTCAACCTTAATAACGTTCTTTATAACAGAGTGGAGGGTTGTGAATGTGTGTGTGATATGTATTAATTTGACAGTATATATCCATGTGCCTTTTTTTCCAAAAGATGAATAACATAGGCCCATGTATCATCTTTACATCTGTTTAACGTTGCAGATCACTAACTTGTAATATAGTTCTAAAGAGCATTTTCCATCAACATGGAATTACTATTTTCCATTTCTTTCCTCCACTTTTAAATACAGCTCCCTCTACACCCTGCAAACATAACAGAAGGAGAACACAAGTGGCTGTGAAAGAGCCCTTCACACTGATATCATAAATCAAATGAAGGCCATGTTATGCAAACATGAAGCTCATCAAACATCACTGAACCTTGGAAAAGATGCAGATCAAACAGAAACACTTAGTTAACCAATGCAATGTAAAATATTGACAGCATTTTCTATGTTTTATATAGCTACATATAGAGAAATGACAGATTGTGTCAGTAGGAATTCTGTGAGTAACATCTTGTATACTGTATTAAATGGAATTATCTGATTTTTGTTTATGGGTCTGTTTATGTTAGTATGTTACTCTAGAAATAAATTAAAAACAAAAAATAGAACCCTGAAAACTCAACAAAATCTTCCTGCAGTGAATGAAACAACTCATTCTTTTCAAAGAGAAAGTTGTACATTACTTCCTGAATTCTTAGAACTGTACAACCCTGGGCCTTTTACAAAACAGGCCCAGGCTACAAACAGTTGTTCAACTGCCTATATCTTCCCAGCTTGTTTTTTCCTGAAAGCTGTATTTGCTGACAGTCATCGTATCTCCAATAAAATTTCAAAGTCACTCAGCTCTCAAGTATGTTTGTATATTTACCTTGAACACACTATACATACGTCAGTCCTTCCCACTGTATGATGTGCCCTTTGAGTAGACTGAGTTTCACTTGAGCAGCGCAGTTCAATTACACTGTGTAAAACTGACTCAATTTGTCATGCAAGATTTCACTTTTCTCAAAAGTACAGAACACTTTCTCTCAATTTTGATAAATTTCTTTGCCCTTTTATGAGTAATCCCTGAGGCTTTTATGTGTGCAGTTTCTCTTTGACTGCTGTTATCTCAGGGGGTAGAGAAATGTGCTCATGCATTAGGGACAGCACTTTAACATTTTCACACAAGTCAAGCTGACTTCCAACTGAATTGGGCTTTATTGATATTGCAAATGGTCAACTTAAATTCACTGATATTATATTACTCTCCCCTACTTCAAGAAGAATAATGAAAATTGCTCATGGCATGACTTGCTTTTAAATAAGAAATGTTGCAAGGCAGAGACACACTGTAGGAGGACCAGATATATATACTTTCCCTTTTATTTCTTTTTGATAGTCACTTATTGCCACAAGCACAGTAAATCATATGCCTTTTAATTATCTAACCTCCTTGACTAGTGTTTTCATCTAATAATCTAATGTGTATTAATAATTGTCTAGATTATCATAGAATCATAAATAATAATTTGGAGAACTCACAATAGATACTTGGAACTTGTATTTGTAATAATAATGGCTAGTTTTTATTTATATAATGCCTGAAGGTTCTCAAAGCTCTTCCCAGATTTACCTGAGTATAATGTATAAATAAGTTTATTACTTCAGCCATCTCCGAAATGCAAACACAACTGAGGTGAAATGAAGATTGTTTCACATTCCCACTAAAGTCAATGCAAAGGCTTCCATTGGATTGGTCCCAAAGGAAGGAAAATAGGAATAGCTTACATATTTGAAACTGCAGTGGGTGTTGGAGCAGCCAAACTGTAAATTAATGGGGACAGGTTGTTGCTCATGGAGCTACAAATGTAATAGGTACCTCTGTCTGTGGATTTCCCTCTTCTGCATGGAATGGGGATTCGCTGCCTCAACTGTACCATCTCCTTTGCTTAATATTTCATGGAGACCTCTTCCTGGGGTTCCCTGAAAGAGAAAAGGTGAGGTGCTGCTCTCTGTAACTGTCCATTGCAAGAGCCTGGGGATTTCTACATGGAAGTCCAAGAAGCAATACATTTGGGGCTTGTATGTGCCTCCCTCTGGGTCCCTCTACTGCTGATACTTAGAAGCCACAGAGTAATGTGGCCAATGGCAGTGTAGCATCTGCTGAAGCCATCTGGCTAGGTGGAAAGTGGGCCCTGCAGAAGGTTCTAGCAGCTCCAGTTTTGTGTTTCTTCAAGTCCACTAATTCCTGAGCCTACTGAAGACTGGGACTGACACCCCTGCTGAGGTACAGGGATATACAGCACTATACAGACCTCTTGTGTGGCCACCTTCCTCTCACTCTGCTAAATGAAACTCCACCATGAGGCTTAAGTGATGGAAGACCCTGTTCATACCCCACTGAGTTCTACCCCAGGGTGTGTGTGTGTTAACACACAGTGGCTAGATTAATTAGTTTCTGCCAGTAGAAACCTGGGCTTAAATCTCCAGTTATGGAAATTCCACCTGAAATGGGACAGGAGCAGGGTAAGCAGTCCATGACCTCCATTCTTCCTGAAGTCAGCCAGAAGAGGCCTGTAACTAAGTAGGATTATTATTTGAAGGGATGCACTAACTTGTTGTGGAGCTACAAGAACAAAAGTTTCCCTCTCCTCCCAGTACACAAGGCAGAATGGTGCTTCCTTTGAAGCCTGGCATCATTAAGTGCGCACTTTATGCTTTATGTAACTAGCTGTGATGGACTTTGTCTGTGTAATAATAGATATTACCTCACCCACTTTGTCTCTGTCTATGTATGACACTTGCAAAGCAGTGCAGTAGAAGATGTTACACATGCACATCTAGGGCATTCTAAACCTTTGCCATGTCAGGACAGACCAAGAACTGTCCTCCCATCTAACTGGGGCCTGCCCCCATTTAGCTATATGGGGAAAAAACGGGGCAGGTCAGTAATGACTCCCTAATGAAAATCCACAGTCAAGAGGACAGAAAATTGGTATGATAGTGTGTTATTTCAGAAATAGCCTGTGATCACACAAAGGCTGTGTTTAATTGCATATGATGCTTTGACGCTTGTAACTAATTTTGATGCCAACCACTTCACCTAAGGTTAGATAATGATTTCCATTCTAAACCTCTGTTAAAGTCACTACTAACTTTCTGAAACTCTTACTTTGGAGCTAAAATTTTCCAGGCTAATGAAAGATTAAATAAAACTTTTTTAAAATATTTGAATATTTAAATATTTGAATATGCTTCAGCTTTTTAGAAAACGTGGGCAATATATTTTCAAAATATGGTCAACATTTTTCATTCAAAACATTTCCCTCCCCCACCCCTAACAAAATGGCTGCTTCTTCCAAATGGAAATGTTATGCCTTCCTCTGACAAAATATTTCAAGTTTTTCATCAAATATTGTTTAGCTTTTTACCAGTCCAGTTTAAAAGTAAAATAAAATATAAAATCAACAAAACCAAATTGTTTTTAATCAGCTGTTTTTTTTGTTTGTTTGCTGAAAATCAGAATTTTTTTCCCTATGAAACCCCCAAAAAATAAATTGTAGAAAATGCAGTAATCAAAAACATTTTTCATGTTGAAGGGCAGAGGAGGACACTACCATTCCCTGACCTCCTCTTGTTACAATTTATTTGCACATTTTAAGAATTTGCCTTGCAACATTTGAGCGAGCAAGCAAACTGCTGACTCTTCAAGAGTAAGAATAATGCTGTAGAAGTCATTGAAAATCCTATATAAATGAACACTGACTCTATGAGGTATTGATACATTTCCTCATGCAAATGATCATATTCTTTTGGTGATTCAGCCTGAAATAATACTTAAATATATAGAAACAATTCTGCCTTTGCTTTGCATGTATCACTTATAAATAGTGTAGACTAGAAATATTCCCTATTGGCAATCAAGTAGCATTTTATATACCTTGCTTGTAAATTCTATACTAATTACAGCTTTTCTGCTCAGTTCTGAACCTGTTGCCAGCAATTATTCCAGATTCCTGTGGACACTGTTAAAACATTTAGAATCAGACTCTCATCACCTCCCATATTTTCTTTCTGTCAGTAAAATAAAAGTCCTGTCATCATAAATTCTTCATGGTGACCCTCCTTCCACACTGCATTCATCCTGTTCAGAACTCTGCTGCTCATCACTTGGCAGGATGCAAAAGATAATGGCCATAAAAGTAAAGTCTGCTAACTTTCCTTCTTGACAATTTGTCAAAAGGCACATTAAAAAATAATTGGAGAGAAACCACACAGATTTTTAAACCGTATTGAGTCATTTTTCTTCAGTGCTTGACTGGCCAGGTTACAAGACACCATTCTCTCTGTTATTAACAAGCTGCTATTGCTGCTTTAACAAAAGAAATATCACTGTATCCCACAAACTGGATGGCTGGGATTTGCTACTGTGGGTCTTTGATTTAGCAGAAAAGTCAACAGGCAAAATATCTGCCACTTTCAATTCATGCCTTCTCTTTTCTTTGCCTTTTAAAAAGTAAGTACTTTTTTACATTGTATTGGCCCAAGCAGCAATATGGCCAAATGAACTAATAAATGCCATAAAAAACTCTCATTAAAAAAAGTCAAAACCTCAGTAATATCATGGGTTGATTGATTTTGTTGAAAAAAACACATAACTGTTTTTTAAAGGAAGGATTAGTTATTGAAATGGCTCAGAAATCAAAAAAGACTCTTGGTTCCTATATCCAGAATATGCTGCAAATAAAAACCCATACAAAACAAAACAATGAAGTCAACTGAGCTATGCTGACTTGCATCCTCTGAGGATCTGGCCCAAAGCTGCTTTCATAGACATATAAATGATCTTAGTTTGGATAGACTCATCCTATATTTATGCAGTAGAATCATGACTTTATTTGCTAGGACTTACCAGTTTCCCAGTTTGTCTCTTGCTCAGCTTTTTCCATTAATTGATAATCAAAATGATCCTCAACTTTCCTTCATGTAGATATAGCAATAAGATGGAGGACAGTTTCATGATAAACTTAAATAACTGGCAAGGTAGAAAAGGCTGGTACCGTGCATACAAATTTTGAGATCAAATTACCCCTTTCCATGACCCACGAGCTTTTCTTCAGGCTCCTAAGCAAAGAGAATTTGGGGTGTGGATATGATGAAATTTTCAGTCTCAGTTAATAGACTATAAATAATCTTATTATATAAAATGTCTTATTTCCCTTTTGCCTCTTGATGAGATCAAATTTTATGTTAGTGTTGTCGCATTCAATTTGCTTAAAATAAGTCCTTAGGTAAACTAATTTATTTTGCTTGAAGAACTACCACACTGCATTAAAGGAGAAGAATCTTCAATTGCCAACCATAATATAGCCCATATTGAAAGAGATGAGAAGATGTAAAATAAACAGGATCATTATCATACAACACTACATTGAAGTACATTGAATTTAGTTTTTTAGTTTTGGAAATTCAGTACTGTATACAGGTGATCATTTTTCAGTGGCTGAGATATCTTTGTTTAGAAACATTAATACTGCAGTCATACTCATGATACTGGAGTTCTTTTGGGATTCAATAGGAGTTTTGCCTGAGTAAGGACTACAGGATCAGATCCACTATATAATATAGGATGCCCTTGTGTCATATTTATGAGATTCTCCCTATTTTGCTTGGTTTTTAATTTTTGACTAGCAGTATTGATGTTTCAAGGCATAAACTAACATCTAGATACTGGGGATTAGGCTAAAACTTTCCTTGAGGCCAGGTTATCTCACCTCATACCATTCTCTAAAGCATTTGGTAGAAGACACTGTTGGTGATGGAATATTAGATGGTCTGATGCAATATGGCAATTCCTATGATCCAGATATGCAATCTGCTCCAGGAAAGAAGTTTCAGTACCCTTTTCATTAGATGATGTGAATGGACTAGTTATTGAATCAGTTAGTGAAATATGAAAGTCCTGTGGTCACTGCCATTGCTTGTGGGTTACTACAGTTTAAGTTATTACATTGGACCACTCACCTTTATTCTGAGACAAAGTACAGTAAATAAGTGTTGGCTTCAGGACGGAGTTATAATTATTATTGTGTTAAAGCTCTATGTGGTTGTGTGCTTAGAACCACTGGCTACCTTTACACTTGTAAACATCTTAGTCACTGGTGAGCTGAGAGCAGATCTTCTAAAAGGTATGTGGGAGAAAGATGAACCCAGATAACTGGCAGTGTAATAGGCACATACTACATAGAGCTGTAATTTTCTGCCAACTGCTACTTTTTTTTTGGTCTCTAATATGGAGGATACCCAGTAAGTCTCACAGCCATGCACATACAATGCACCCTATCCAGTTTTGCTTGTAGAGCTCTGTGATGTGTGAGCAAAACTTAGCTACCTTTCGTGTGTCAGAAGGACTTCTCTCCCTCCCCCAACCCATGTATGTAATTCAGTAGCCTATGTGATGGTCTTTCAAGCATAGTTTCATACTCCTATTTGCAGTCACACTCAGACTGCAGTAAAGAGTCCTGTGGCGCCTTATAGACTAACAGATGTATTGGAGCATAAGCTTTCGTGGGTGATGAAGTGGGTTTTCACCCACAAAAGCTTAGGCTCCGATACGTCTGTTAGTCTATAAGGTGCCACAGGACTCTTTGTTGCTTTTTACAGATCCAGACTAACACGGTTACCCCTCTGATACTCAGACTGCAGTGTTATTTTAACTTTGTTTAGAGTTTGCCAGAGCAGAAAACTTTGCACTTTCCCTAATGAGGAAATTTAGCCAAAAGAGCTACACTGTAATAAAGCAGCTGAGGATCTGGCTCTTAATTTTTTTTTCATATGGTCTTTAACTAGTTGGTTCTTGGTCTTGACACTTTTTGCACATTTTGCACTCGATGTCTAGAGTGTTGATAAATACACTAGAACCTCAGAGTTACAAACACCTTGAGAATGGATTTTTTCAGACCCGTAGACTCATACTTACTGTATATTACTTGATATATGAAGCATTTTAGTATTTAATTTTTGCAAAAAAAAATAAAGCTGTGGTTTTCAAAGGTAAATTACACAGAATGAGAAGTTTTTGTAACCAGATAGATTATTAGATCAAAAATGAAAAGACAATGCTCTCTGCTCTGAAGCATTTCCTCAGCCCCCCAAGATGTTTTCACTCTGTTTCCAAACCATCATCACAATACCCATCTCTTCATCTCAGTCATGCTTTCTGTGGCTCTTTAGAGCTATTAACTTCTCCATCATCCAAAACCACTCTCCATAACATCCAAGGCCTCCATCTCTCCACACCACACTACTTACACTTCAGTATATTTCTCTGTTGCCATTTTCATCTCCTGAATAGCTCAAGTACAATAACCTATTGCCAGATAATGCAGTCAGTCCAGGTACAGGACTCCCAATGATGTCAGTGGGAGTTGGGACCTCAGACAGGCTTCAGTTGCATGCTACACTTAATTTCACTCATCCATCAAGTACAAGAAAATAATTCCTTGCTATTTCCATTGCTAGCTAAAATAAAATAAATGGTGCATGAACTTATCTGAAGATTGATGGGAGTTATTAGTATTTTAACTCCTTAAAATTAGAATGTATTTTGAAATAAGTGATGTTTGAGCTATAGGACAACATGATTCTTGTTATAAAGGTTCTTTAGGAAGTTTTCTTTTATACTATACTAATTGAAGTTTGTTAAAAAATAAAAAGAATGTAAAAGAACAAAAGAGATGCATCTTTTTAAGGCAACAATAAAGAGTAAGAGAAGAGTTTATTTAAATTATTTTAGGTTCAAATAATTTAGCCTGAAACTGCATCCTTATCAATATTCCTGAGAGCTATACCCATAAAATAAAATAAATAAATTAAATTAAATAAAAATCCAACCAGTCTTCCACTATCCCTGTCAAGCTTACCCTTAGTACCACCTTTTTTTCTACTCTAGTCTTTTCTATGTGGGCTGTTATACTTCACTCAACACTATGATGTCCAGGTGTCTTTTATACCCACTTTCATTAAGCAAATATGTTGCTTATCCACTAATCAAGTATGTCCACTTTGTTACATAATTACTTAAATATGAATCATATTTCAGGTAAAAAATTAAAGCCAATGGACATACACAAGAGTTTTCTCCCTTCAGCCTCATGAAATCAGCATGAAACTTCTAAAATTCTAGTTGGAATAATATAAAGACACCTTTTTAAACAATGTATAGTTTAAGGGATTAATTTACTTATTTTTCAAGCATTAGATCCTTGCCCATAAGCGTGAATATGCACCCTGATCTACACCTACCCCTATGGATTCAATAAGAAATGCAAATACAAAAATGGCATTGAAAGACTCTATATAAAATCTGCTACACATAAAAAACACAAGCACATGTGTATAGAGTCTATTCATAGCTTCCTAGAGCATCAACGCACAGTTCACTCCTGCCTTCTTGCATCATGCCATGCTGTTTATTTCAGATCCCACCACCTAGACGTATAGTTTTGTGAAATATTATTTTCAATGTCCCGTATATTCTCATCCCTTTCCCCAGAGCCCAAAAAGAAGAGATTGCCCTTCCTAGACAGCCCTCTGATGCTGGGATGACCTGGCCCAGCCCTACCCCCATTTCATTGCCTTCCCTTCCTATGCCTTGTTTATCAGTCATCAGATGATGGGCTAATTAATCCTTTAGCTCACTCAGACTGTTGTCCTGATTAGCTAATTGCATTTCATTCCCCAGCCAGACCTCTCTAGGGGTGCCAATTAGTGCCAGAGATATCAGAGTACACCTGTTAATGCCTTGCACTTTGTCACAGGTGGAAGAGAGCTGGGAACTGCTCCGTCACTCAGTGCAGAGATTGGAGAGGAACCCAGGGATAGGACAGTGGGGCTGGGTTTAGCTGGGAATGATTGCTCCATTAGGGAGTATGAACTGATAAAAAGAGAAAGCGTTTTAGGCATATTAAACAGTGCACTTTATAACTAATGGTGAAGTATAGCTCTTAACCAAGACTGGCTAAAAATGAGGAGATATTTTTCACAAAAAAATTAATGAATGATCTATCCTTTTTTCCTCCCCAAATATCAAAATATCACTACAAAAACTTGCTAACAAACTGAAATTCAGACAATTTCTTCTAGTTTTACTGTTACCTAAAGGCAAGAAACTCCAGTTTGTTGGAACCCAACACTCTACATGCTAAATTGTTTTCTAGACTAATAGAAATTTGTGTAAGTTTACTACAAAAAGTAATTCAAGAATGTAAGTCAGAGGCTGTCCCAGTTCTTTCCTTCCTTTTATTTTATCTTTTTAAAATTACTTTGGTAAAGCCATTGGACCCTTAATAAAAACACTGTGGAGAGAGAGGCTGTTTTCTGGAAGAAATGGTAAATTCCAAAGGTGGGAAAGTGCAACCTATGTGCTATAGAGAGGGAACCTCTTGCAGCATGCTAGGTTTTTAGGGAGTTGACTATACATAGTACAGGCTTTACCTGAACTTGAAATAAAGTTTTGCTTATTTTTTAATGGAAGAGATAAGTTTAAATGAATGGAAAACAGTTTTAAAAACTCAAGCAGTTTATATTGTGAATCCAAAATAGAATTTTAAAGTGTTGTAAAAATCTTGATGTTTGTCAGGTTTACCTTCCCCTATTCAAGAATTTGTACATGTTAAGTGTATGTTAATTAGAAAATATTTTCTGTACAATACAAGGGTGTAAGTAATACTGTGAAAATCAGCAAGGGTTCTACAAAATAGAAGTTGGTGGGAAATATTTCCTATTGTGTGAAAAATTTTGAGATGTCACAATTTTTCCCCCAACCCAACTGGATACGAAGTCAAAATCTTGAATTTTTTTGTGAATTGGAAATATATTTTAAAAACAGTTCAGGTCAAATTAAGTGTTTTGTTTAGATAATTTTGAAATAGTTCATTTTAATTTTCATTTTTCTATCTTGAAACATTTTCTACCATAATTAGCTTAAATTCTTAAATGAAAAGTTCTATTGAAAAAAAAACAAAAAACCAAAAAAAAACTTTTCATCCTGAAAATGTCAAAACATCCTAATTCAGTTTCAACAAAGAGGCATTTTTTGATAGAAAAAATGTTTGTTGAAAAATTCCTCACCAACTCTACTAGAAGAACTTCAAAAGGCTACTTTTCTACAAAATCTGAATCACCAGTTGAATACATATTTGTTTGTATTCTGAGAACATATTTGTTTGTATTCTGAGATTTTAAATTGAACACAGCCTGGGAGGGTTCTGGAATTTGAAGGACTTCAAACACAGATAGACTTATGCTGTTAGAGTTGAAAAGGGAATTTATAAAATCTGGGAATGAGAACAACAGCAATTGTGCTGTGTCCTGATTTGGCTTCTGGGAATTAAGAGCTGTTTTTTTCTAAAAATGCTGAGGCTGGAGTTGTGGAGACTTTATGAGTGTCAGGGGAAATGCTTGCTATTACTTTCCGCTAAACAGGACAGTTTATTATGCTTACACGAGACTAATAAATTCCAAAGGGAAGGATTTGAAATAACTTAATCTTAAATTCAGTAACTGCAAATGGCTGCCTCCCAGTATTTTACAGTGATTACTGCTCAAGTTGAAATTGTACTCCTTGTGTGAACATTTGTTTTTAATTAATACATTACAGGATATGTTGTATCCAGAAGCTGACTCCTAAACTTAGCAAAAAGAGTTTATGAAAGGAAGGGGGACATATTTCATAGGTAGGTCACTGGTTGGGACCTGAGCCAGGTTGGTAGTGGCCTAACATTTCTTACCATCCACTAGATGCTTGATAGTCTTTATTAACTGAATAGATGGCTTCAGTTTCTACTATACAGACAACCACTGTACAATTGGTGAAGTTGGTGACCATCTCAGTTGAAGCAGAGGGTGCTTATCTTTTATGCTTTCTCAGATATGGAAAATAGAAAGACCTCTTTTATCCTCATTTAAGGTAGTTCCTGTACATCAAGGTTAATATGCATTGGTATGGACATTTGCTTGCCTGCTGCCTTTGCTTTACTGGTTCTGTGGATAGAGAGAGGGCTTCAGTTTCCAGTGTTGTCATTCTGGCACTTTTCACAAGCAGCAAATGTATTGAAAAGGAAATCTCAGGCTTTTCACTGAAGCGTTCATTTCCTTAGATTATTTCTCAAAGCACTACATTATTGACAGAGACAGTGTGTCGTGATTTTATCACAAAAATCCATTCTATTTATTGAAGCTATTTTATTTCCCTTGGTTAACAACACTCATGCTTTTGGTAGGGGGGAGTTTCAAAAGTGTTCCCGTTGGCTTCAGTCTTTGTTAGTAATAGCAGAGTTAGGCTAACATTGAACATTTCACAACCTCCTGAGTTTAGTGTTTAGTGCTTGTCACATGCAGATCAGGATCAGTGTTGTCTTCTTCATAGAACTTTTATTTTGCCAGAATAGATCATAATTGCAATTTTCAAGGAGTTTCTGACATGTTTGTTCCAGGACAATGATGTTCCTGTGAAACACCTAAATAGTCACCTAAGCAGCTAAAACAAACTGAGCAGCTACTTTGAATAGCAGATTGAGAACTTTCCCCTCGTATCTGGCCAACTAGAGGTAGTAAAAAGCTGGAGTGACCTAATTTTAACAGAATTTGTTAAAAATAATTTACCGGGTTAGAGTTTCTTGAGAATAAAAGAGGTGTGGAGGTGAATTGTAAGACATATGTATTTCCAGTTTTAACCTTGTGTTATATTGACGGGATGAGCAGATAGATTGTTGGCTCAGGGTGATCAGAAAGCCTCTTGGTTACTGGTTAGAATTTGACCTAGATGAATAGTGACTAAAAATTATTTTAATCTAATGCCAATTGAGACCCATGTGAAATAGAGCTGAAGTTCTCAATCCAGATCTCAGTGGACAGATGAAGGAAAAAAGATTTTTTTTTCAAAATCACAAATCAGATTTGACCCTAATAGATAGTCTCAGAAGAGAGGCCAAATACCAAATAGACCTAGAGACTGAGCTACCTTCACATTCCAAGAGATGGTCCCTCCAGCTTGGTTTTGAGATGCATTAGTGGGACATATGGTGAAAACCTGTGGTGTACCCCTGGATTAATAGGGGACTTTTAATTTCCATTGCAACATCTTTCATGTACATTCAATTCACTTACAGTGAATTGTGCCCTATTCTGAAGGTGTTCACAGCTCCAAAGGCAGCAGAAGTCCAGTGTTGCCAACTTTCCTGATTTCATTGCAAGTATTGTGATATTTGGTGCTTTTCTTAAAGCTCCAGCTCCTCCAGTACATGAGTATCCCTGTGAGTACATGAGCAGCTAATAAGTTTAATGGTTATGAAGAAAAGCTTCACAACCTGACTGCAGAATTTCATTATTTTTGAAGGCTGGGAGGTTGGCAGTACTTCACAGTTATGAAGGAACCAAGAAAGGTATGGGTCACAGAGAGGCTGTGTGCATAAGCAGCCTTATTTCTGGTATTCCACAACTTTAAGAACTCAACATTACAACCTTAACAATATGTGTGTATAATTTCCTTGGTTTAAAAAACACAAACTGAAAAAATATAAAATCCAACAAGTTGTAATACACCTACATCCACATGGGTCATCAGCAGGAAGTGATAGCAATAATATGTGGTCACCGTCTGTGTTGGCCAGCACTAGAGAGGGATGAGACACAGTTTACCAATGGGTTTCACAGATATTTCTTGACAGTAGAGGAATGGCAAGACTCAGGAATCTTAGGTTTGATTTCAGGCTCTGGAGGTCAGTGTGCTCTAGGTGCTCTGTGAGCAGCCTCTTCTGCCAGTTCTCCCAAGCATGACCCCATCTGCCCTGTCCCATCCAACCTGTTTCTGTCTCAGTTCTGTCTCTTAACACCTCTGACTCCTCATCCCAATCTCATTATCCTCACCTAGATCAAACTCCATTCCTCAGCTTCTGATTCTAGTCTCAGTCTCCTTGCCTAGCTGGTTTCAGTGTTCCCTCTCTCTGGATTCCCCATCCCAATCTCAGTTTTCCACCTCCTAGTCCCAGTCTGCTAGGAAATTCATTCTCAGTTCCCTACCCTCCAATTCCTGGTCCCCAGTCTCCTTGCCCAGACTACCCCAATCCCCCTCTCACAGCTCATTATCTGATATGTCTCTCTCTACAAGTCTTGGCCTTCAGTCACCCCATAACCTATGTTTCCTGTCCTTACAGACTCCCAGTCCCAGTTTCTCTCTCCAGACTCCTTGTCCAGTCTCAGTGTCCTCCTACAACATTTGACTCCCAGTCCCAGTTTTATTTACCCACCCAATCCCAGTTCTCCTCCTCCACACTAGCTCCTCATCAGCTCTCTCTCATGTACCCACTCCCTCGTTCCCTTCCATCCACCCCACTGTTCCCAGTCCAAGTTTCTTTGCCAAGCTACTCCTAGTCTTCCCTAGTGTGATCCCAGCCTTCCCTATCTTCCAGATAGGTCCTGTATACACAGCCTGTTCACTCAGGTTTTGCACAGGGGGCCAGGGATATTCCCTCATCTCACTGAAAAACGGGTCCAATTCCGGAGAGCTGTTACATAATAGAATGCAACATGGGATAGTAAGACATATTGTATTGACCTCACTAAAGTAAAATAAAAAAGATATCATTTACTCAGCACTGTGATTCATCAAATGACTCTGTAGGTTTTGTATAATTATTATTTGAATTACCATGAGGAAATAAAAAAAAAAATTATATTTATCATCAAACTTGAAGAAAAAGCATATTATGGATATTACACAGTACTCACAAATCTAGAACTTTGAGGTTCTGAGGTGTCTTGTATTTTGTTAAAACTAGGACTGTTAGATTAAAAACAAGAGTTTGGAACTGAAAATAAAGCCTAGCAAGAAATTGCAGCAAATACAGAACTGTACTGTTTGGTCCTCCAGGTATAAATTTATTGTGAAATCAAAGTATTTTTTGGACCTAGCTCCATACCTGCAGGCTCCATTTGTCCTGTACTTTATGAAAATGAGAATTTTATTAATAAATGACTGTGAACAGTGTGCCTGCATTTCTGTAATGACAGTCAGATAGCTACATTGGCTTTTTCTTAAATAATGGGAACATACTTCTTTCTTTTTTTTTTTTAGGATGAATTAACAGAGACAGAAATGGAAAGAAATAAACTCAGAAGGCCTTAGTGATGCCAGATGACAATGTTTTCAGATATTAGATTTTTTTCTCTCCAAAACTAATCTCTTTTGCCAACTTTCATTTTAAATTTTAATTTGTGTGACAATTTTCAATATGTTCATTTGACATTCATTGTGAATTGTTATAAATGTAAGCATTATAAAAATATTTTTAAACAGTTTGTAAGCTTTCAACATTATAAAAAGTACACAGCGTGTTATAAAACATGCAAGTATAAGTAAATATATGTATAAATAAAGAGAATGTACAGGAAAGATGTTGCAATATATATATTTACTTACACTTGACCATTTTATAACATATATTGCTACACTGGCACAAAATTTTCATAAGTATATGCAAATGTTGGGTTGTAAAATGTGAGTTAGTGTTATCGTTCTTAAAGAGGCACTGTCAACTTGTAACATCCCAGGGTTTGAAGAAGATTTAAATAAGGTGTGAGAAATGTAGCAGCTTTGTTTCACATGAGTTCCTGCAAACATTCAATTTGATTTAAATCCATATGAATGCATGCTTTTCTCACAGGATTTTCTATGCTTTGTGAGTATGAGATAGAATTTCAAAGCCAAACAATCAAAACTAGACTGGACAAAATATTTTGACATTTCAAAATTGCAACAAAAAATGCCAAAAGTTATTGGCCAGTTTCCATTATTATTATATTTTCTTCACAATTTTCAACCAGCTTTAGTCAGAATCTCCTGGATCCCCCTGATTTTATGTCTAAGCCATGCACAGTCATAAACTATGCATGGTTTAAATGCAACATCATAGGCCTGTGGTGTATACAACATACATTAAAAGGTTAATCTTATTTTAAAAAATCCTGTCCTTTGAGTATGTTCAGCCAATGCACATTCTTATATACAGTGCTTCTGTCTTGTGTTTCATTGGTGAGGTATTCTAGCAGTCAATATCTAATTGGAAGAGTTGAGTGGGTGGAGCTCTTTGAAAATTAGTCTAAACTGTTTCTCTGGCTTAGTGAAGACTCCAGTTCTACTGAATTAAGTTTAATGAGGCAGGTTTTTTTAAATCAAATAATTATATATTTGTATTTTCAAATGGTTGTTAGAGCTAGATATACACCAACCATATGCTTGGGGTGAACTCCTGGCCCCATTGACTTCAAAGGGGCTAGGATTGTACCCTTGGCATCTTCTGCACTGGTCTATAAGGCATCGGGAATAGATGAAGTTATTCAAATGTATGTTATTCTCTTAATTATACAGATCTCACAGTACATGGTAGCAGGCGGCTTGGGTGCAGCAAAATTACTATCTGTTTAGAAGCTTGTCTGGGCTCTTTCGCCACTCTCAATTTCCATATATCATTGGGTCTATTGTGTGATATTTTATTCCAGGGTCTAACTTTCTCGATATCTTTGTCATGGGTTTTGAGTAATTGGTCTGTTGGGACTCATCTGTCCTCAAAGCAGACATGAAATTGTCTGATTTTAGTTGCTTGTCTCCAGGCTCTTAAGCATAATTATTCCAAATGCCACAAAATCAGCCTGGAGTGATTCAAAACAGGACCCAAGTTCACTTGAAAGATTTGTGAACCTTAGGGAACCTTTCAGAGAATCTGGTCTGAGTTTAAACTTTGCAAGAAAACTGAAACTCAGGTAAATTACATCCAACTTTATTGTGAACATTTTGTGCAGCTGTTCTTAACTCTGTCCTCATCTAGTAAGGAATCACACATACAATAAAAATACCAAATTATTGAAAAAAAACAATGACCCCACCCACATCTCAATATTGCTTTTGCATTGTTAATCAATTCCTATGCTTTCCTACTCCAGCACCATCTAGTAAGAAAAGGAAAGGAAAGCCAAATATTAAAAACTAATCATAGACTAAATCACAGAATCATCAGGATGGAAGAGACTTCAAGAGATCATCTAGTCCAACACCCCCATGCTGAGGCAGTTCATGCACAGCAATTTATAAATCAATTTGAAGGCTTGGTCCAGTGAAAATAAGTGTTTGAATTTCTGGCACAGCTTTCTCCCAATAGATAAACAATGAATAATATGAAGTTTACATCTGCAGCAATACAAAAATGTCAGGAACAAAAATTGTTTCATAGATTATTAGGGTTGGAAGGGACCTCAGGAGATCATCTAGTGTTGTTTTACCCTCAATTTCTGCAGAGCCCATTCTTATCAGCAGGTCACTTTATCTAGTCTGAAAGTCTCCTAATGAAGTGAATGTGGGGGCAGAGCTGGGCACTTACAACTGATTTGATGGCAATTTCCTGCAATAGCCTTGAATAGCCTGATTGAATTAAGTGTAAGTATCTTTGGAGTCCATTGTATTAAATGCAAAAGTTATGTCATATTGTGACACCCCCTCAAGAAGTGTTATGAACTTCAAAGGACTATACTGAACAATCTGCCGGACAAGAATGGAAGTTTGGACAAAAGGTGTTAAGTTGTTTGCCTGGGCAATCTCTAGGGGGAGGAAAATTTAAATTCCTACCTCTAGTTATACAAAAGCCCAGCCTTTTGAAGCTATGTCCTGAGGAGGGAATCATTTTCTACTGATTACTTGTTCCCGGAACCTGAAGATGAAAGGCCCATGCTGTACAAAGGAAATATTGACCTAAGCATGGGTGTGCTAGTTTTGAATTTGTAATAACAGAAAACAGTTTTGGTGGGGTTTGAAGCCCTTGCTGGAGTTGAGGGTAATCTCAGGTAAGGTTATTAGCATGTGTATACATCATTTTATTATTTTTAATATGTTTTCTCTCTAATGCTTTTGCTTTAAGAATAAATGTGCTGGCATAGAAAGAGCTGTATGATAACTTATATCTGTGGGCTATTATACTGTTTCTAGCCTCTGAGGAGAAAGCAAAAAGCACAGACTTTGGCCATTTTAGGCAGTCTGGTTTGTTGGGAATAATATAGTGTAGGCAGGGAACTGGAACAACCCCACTCAGAAGGGAAAGAGAAAGGGATTCCCACCCAATAGAGGTGACAGCCAGGGAGCCAGACACCTAAAAGTGGGTTCCCTTGGTAGACCATAGAATATGGATGTTCAGTTGCCCTGAATAGTGAACGTGATGGCCATCATATTATACATATGACAAAAATCAGTGGAAACTATAACACAATATTTCTGGTACTGTATAAAAGAGAAAAGAGGGAAGTAACTATGTATAAAATATCTGTCCATTTGGTCATGATTACTTGTTTCTGCTTAGAGGTGTAGCACAGAGCTCGCAGGACAAAGGGATGAGATAAAGTGGCTTTGTACAGCCTCAATTTTGACTGGATGCCAAGCACAGAATGTTTTATTTTCAGGTAATATAGTAATTCTCATGTTTTACTTTCAGTTAAATGCAAAGAAATTGCTGTTATAACCAGAGTTAACTAATGCACGTTAGCTAAACTGAATTAAGAATATATTTCTGTTTTTTTCTGTGTAGCCACAATGTAACTGACAAATGAGGTCTGACTTGAGGAGTTTTGACCGCTATTGATGTCCTCATATTGGGCTAGATCATCCTCCTGCTGTGTTAAAAGTTGTGGGCAGAAATCTGCATGGGCTTTCCCTCACTGAGATTCCCCAAGATTATTCTTCCAGGGAGCAGGGTTTGCTTCTCTATGGAAAAGGAGGCATATCCCATTTGCCCATCCTAGGCTCAATGGGAAGCCAAGGGCAGCTGCCTGGAGACCCTGTGAGTCCGTTCCAGCTCTGGAATTTCAATACCTCAGCTGCATTGCAGCCACACCACTGAGGACTCATCCTGGCTGCACAGTCCCTTGCAATCCTGAAATAGGCTTTACAGCAAAGGTAATAAAGCCTGGGTCTATACTACAATTTTCAGGTAAAGTCCATGGAATGAGAGGCAGAAAAATGTCTCCTTGCCCCTGTCTCAGCCATTCCATCTCCCTTATCCATCATAAAACCATGGAAGGCATGCCTCTGGGACTAGAAACAGCAGGAGACAGTGCTATGGAAGTGTATGAGAGATGTGGGGATTTGGCCAACTGATATTATACAGCAGAAGTTACCATAAAGATGGGGTGACTGTGATTGGATAGGCCTGAGATGCAATGGCAGAGCTGTATAGAGGAGTTCCTAAAATGCCTGCAAGTACGGTGCTTGCTTCTAGCTCACAGAAGACTTTCTAAAAACTTTTAATGAGTATTATGCTTTATGAAACTTACAAAGAAGATCTTCTACCTTAGTGAAGCTAGTCTGTTCATTTCATATTCTTTTCTGGTACATTTTTAATAGACCTTTGAATAATAACAACAGCTGTCTCTTTCTACCATCGGCACACATGCACTTTAGTGTATATGGGAACGTTGGAGAATTAATGAGGACAGAAGACAGAAAAATGATTAGATATATTCTGATGGGGCTTGAAACAATTAATTATTCTCAAAAACAAGAAATAATTAAGATTTGGTGCTTGTAAACCTCAAATGAAATAACACATCTGGTTTGATTCTTCCCCCCACCCCCAATTCTCTTATTGTTCAGGAAATTGTGGGAATGAACAGTAGTCTACTAAGGGGAAGAATAGAAATGAAACATACTGCATTCATTGTTAATATGAAGAAGAAACATTGCAGGCAATAGTTGTTAACTGGGATTCCAAATTAATCTGTAGGAAATCTACATGGGAATCTTGTTTATTGGGAAGAATGAACAATAAATACACATCTGGCCAGGGAGATAAGTTTGTCTGATTCCCCCCCACAAAAAAACCTTAGCTATGGGAGCTTAATTTAAGGTTGTTTGAATGCACTTTCTACCATGAAATCACTAAAAAATAATCAAGGAAATTGCTAATTTAAAGCAACTTTAACATTCATTCCATCCTCACCTCCATGTAACATTGTGGGCACAGAGGCAGGGCCAGCTCTAGGTTTTTTGCCACCCAAAGCCAAAAACAAATGTGGCCGCCCCTCTCCCCCCTTTTCGGCTTTTACACATATTTGCACTTTGCAATGTTTTTGTTTTGACTGTTTAAAATTTAAAAACAATGAAAACAGAGAATTTGTAGTTAATGAAATAAAACAATTTCCTACTAGTGTACTCATTTATTTTAACAAAAGCACAATTACAAACACTGATACTGGTAATGTTAAAATAATGCATAATGCTACAGCAGTGTTTGGAGTGAAAAAATCATTTCTTGCTATAAATTCTAATACTTTTATAGGAGAAGTTTTAGGACTTATTAACTCAGATAAAGCTATGTCTGGTTCAAACACAAGCACCTGCCAGCAACTCCAGACCAAGAGAGGCAGCAGCACACACAGATTCCCCCTGCCCCGTCACCCCAGCTTAGTGGAAACCAGGTACACGGGTGGGGGGAGGGGGACATCCCGCCATTAATCAGTGCCTGCCTCTCCCCCTCACCCCGACCGTAGAGCAGACAGGAGGATGCTTCCAGTCTGGAGTGGTCAGGGACAACTCCAGGTATGAATGAGGGCTGTGGGGGAGGGAGGACAGGTACAGCAGTGGCTGCACACATGGAGCATGGTGGAGGAGGGGCTCCCCCTGCTCGGGAGCAGTCACCTGGCTCTGACGGCTGGTCGTCCAATCGCCCCTTTAAGCTCAGGTCTCTCCTCCCTCCCCCATGCTCCTGCTCACCTGCCTTCTGTGCCACCTCCGTCAGCCAAGTGAGAGTCTCGGCAGCAGGTCAGGTGGGAATGCAAACCCTCCACACAGCGGAATGCCGCCCCCGGAAATGTGCCGCCCCAAGCACGTGCTTGCTTTGCTGGTGCCTAGAGCCAGTTCTGCACAGAGGTATGGTACGGGGTGCCAAAGGCTGTAGTAAGAAATCAGAATGGGTCTGGGTAGGGATGCTAAGGCACAGAAGTTCTCCGTGAAGACATGTTAGTCTGTTTGACTGCTCTACACCTACAACACACGCACACACACACACACAGAGTCTTTAAAAATACAACAGCTTTTAAAAAGAAGCTGAAAAATGGTATGAAAGTTGACATTCCCCCTCCCCCCCAAAAATAATTTTCTATTGTTTTTCATAGAATAGAATCATAGGACAGGAAGGGACCTTGAGAGGTCATCTAGTCCAGTCCCCTTGTCTCATGGCAGGAATAAGTATTATCTAGACCATCCTGACAGATGCTTTTACTGTCTCTGAAGCTTTGTGTGAAATTTAAAGTTTGTGGCTTTTGAAACTATTATGTTAGTGGGACCTGACAATACAATCTGTGGGAAAATTTCAAAAAAGATTGATTTTCAATCTTTTAGAATTCTATAGTAGCTGTCTAAAAATTTTTTTGAGAATAATTTCTGCGACTTCTCTGTTTAAATAAGGAACTTGCTACTCTCTTTAAGATCCTGATACACTAAAACACTCAAAAAAAAACACTAAAAAAAAAAAAAAAAAACACTCAAGAACATGCTTAGATTCATCCTTATTCAGCAAAGCACTTAAGACTCAATTCAGCAAGGTATTTAAGCACATAAGAAGTCACAGAGGCACATACATACTTTAAGTCAGGCCCATGCTTAAATATCTTGTTGAACTGAAATTCATTGTAGTTTAAGCATGAGATTCTTTTTTGAGTCCATGCTTAAGTTCTTTGCTGAATCAGGACTAAAGCAGCAAACTCCAGGCAGCTTAAACTATGGAGCAGTGCTAAGGCATCTCCTTAAGAAAGAAGCAGCAGGAATTGAATGTAATAATATTTCTTCTAAAATATGTGGTAGTTGAGATCAAAGTCAGCAGTTTAATAAGCAGACAGGGCCGTTTGACTAACAGGTCTCAAGTAGCATAGCAACTGTGTGGTCTCTTAGGATATGGTTCCACTACAATAAAATAACCTGCAGCACCAAGCTTCAGAGCTTGGGTCAGCTGACTCGAACTCACAGGCTCTGGCTGTGAAGCTAAAAATAGCAGCATAGATATTCAGACTCTGGCTAGAGTCAGGGCTCTGAGACCCTCTCCACTTTTAAAGTCTGAAGGTCCAGGTTCCAGCCCAAGCCCAAACATCTACACTGCAATTTTATAGCCCTGCTGCCCAAACCCCATGAGCCCGTCAGCTGAGCTAGGCCATCCATAGCTGTGCCAAAGGTCTTTTACTGCAGTACAGACATACCCTGAGGTTAAAAGTGAGAGTGAATGGAGATCAGATAGAGCATGTCACTCAAAAAACACGTAAGGCAACTGTAAGTGCTCTTAGGATAAACAAACTAGTCACAAATTGTAGAAGTGTACATATCACAATTAAAAAATACTGCCTTGTCCGGAAGCACCGTATAAATCAAAGTCACAACCATTCATACAGCTAGGCTGCCAAGAATGTTTGGCCTGTTTTTCAAAAGTGCTGTGTGCCCTCAGTCCCAGTGAATTCTGGAACAAGTTCTGCTCTCGGGTACACCCGTATTACCGCCAGTAGTTTAATGAAATCTAAATCTGAACCTGTTTATCTGTCAGTCTACAAGCCTGTCCTCTGGTGGGGGGGGGGAGGATATTTCTGTCCCTACAACATAGTTCAGACTTCCATTTGTTTATAAACTAATAATAATAATTAATAAACTGAATCACCCTAAGGAGTTGGGGTTTTAAAATAAAGGGCTGAGGGAAAATTTCACAAACTAAAAATTGTTCTCTGAACCCTCCAGGCCATCAAATACTTTTGATACTTGAAATATTTCATATTCCATGCAGGTACCAATGCTTAATATTAACTATCCTTAATCCTTATGTATTCAGATTTTTTTTTTACCTTTTTTGTCATAGGGGGTTCTGGGAGGGCAGGTATTCTAACCTTGCATTAGACCTTTTTCTTGAGAGGTCATCTTACATTTTATAAACAGTCCTCAGCGTATTAAAATAAGTGCTACCATACATTGCAATATTTATGCTTCCTTGACCACTGGTGAATGGTGTGACTGGGTTATATTGAATTCCATTTGGTTGGTATATCCAGGATTGATATATTAAAATGATTGTGTGTTTTCATTTTGAAATCTTTGAGAAGTCGCAAACTGAGTTGAAATGAAAGCTATGCCTTTATGATGAGTGATTGCACATTCTGGATATAAAGGATAGGAACTCTTGACTTTTCATATTATCATTTTATAACACTGTGTTATAGCAGCAGATTATATTGCTTTTATGATGGCCCAAATTGAAAAATAGGTATAATTTAATAAAGATTCTATGGAATCATTCTTTATTTTGTGGGGCTTGCTTTCAGCTTCCCTTTGAAACCAAATCATAACATACTCCTCTTTGAGGGAAAAAAAAAGAAGGAAATCATTACTGAATAATTATGCCAACTGATGCAGGAAATAAGCAATTAGAACTTGCACATAGAAAAATCAATGATCCCAGTCAATGTCCTACAGCACTTAATAACTGAAAGATAAGAGTCTAGACATATGGTACTAATATGTGGCCTCCAAAACTAAAAGATTTAATGGAACAGTAAGATAGGGAGGCTATTTGCTTTAGCAGCCTACAAAACAAGACAACAATCATAATAATTAATAAGGTATAGGAATTATAGGCAGATAATACAAATGGAATTATTGTCACTTTCCAAGTGATTTTTCAGTGTAGAATTTTAGTAAATCAGAACTTTATGCTGCAGGCTGAAATATGATACTGATCATATGGTCATGCTCTAGTCCTTTCCTGAGTCAAAATTTAAAATGGATGGAGAGAGAAAACAGAAGCCTAAAGCATAAAACAATAAACTTGTATGTTTGTATTCCTTCTACAAGAGCTAAGCAAAATGATTGTATTCAATTAAATGTGCTTGTTTATTGATTGGGTTTGTGTTTTTGTTTTGTTGGTTTTGGTTTTTTTCTGGGGAGATATCTTGGTTATGATTTTTTCTTAAAAATAATCAAAAATAATAATACTGTGACTTTGAAGTTAGTCACACGCTTAAGTTCCTTACTGAATCAGGGCCTCTACTTCTATTCTTGTTTCTTAGTGTATCTTATCTTTCTCCCATTGCTCCACCAGCAATATCAGCCTCAAAGGTTTCTCCTTCATTTCCTTCTCTCACTCTTGCCTTCATACTATCTTTTATAGCATTCCTTCTTCCTGAATTTTCTCCATCTCATTTTATTAGGTTCCACCCTCTCTTCATCTAAACCTGTCATAGAAATTCACTTCACGCACACGGCCCAAGAAATGCTAATCACCTGTGTCAATATGCCGTTATCACCACTACCGTCTTTGTGGATGGTTGTATGTGTACATATTTAAAGTTCTATGTTCTTAGTCATCGGGTCTCTCTCAGAGGGTTCTTAACTGATCTTTGTGTTGCAAATTGTAAGTTCCTTGGGAAAGAACCTGTGTCTTTATTTTTTGTTTTGTGCAGCATTACTTTTACCGAAATACCGGGTCCGTCTAGCTGAGAGCGAATAACAGCCTGACAGGGATAAGGAATTGCTTTATTCTGCAGAAGAAAGGAGAGCACTGTACCTTGGTACAGAAGACTCTGTCTTACACCAATTTCACAGATCCTTTCTACACATTTAGACAAAGACCCTTGCCGTGTTCACACCTGATTGGTGGTTGCCAGACCCCGTACTTCTGCTATCTGGTCAGTGAAAACCGGTTTGGAGCTAGTTTCTTCTGCTTCAAGGCAGAGGAGAAAAGACAGTTCAAAAGTTCAGGTTACTGTGTACATGAGGCTTCTGCTTCCCCCCAGTGGCTGCCTGCTAGTAGAAATAAGGGGGGAGATTGCCAGTAACTTTCACATTACTAAGTATACTAGTGCTGGCAATTTAGAAATAAATAATAGATTCATAGATTCCAGCGCCAGAAGGGACCACTGCGATCTTCTAGTCCAATTTCCTGTATAACAAAGGCCATAGAACTTCCCCCAAATTATAATAATTAGTTATAATAACTGGTGATACACTGCACTTGGAAAATAGTCTTGTGTCACAGAAAGGATCTTCTAGTAAATGAGTATGATACAAAATATTTAGGTTTCTGTGGCTCGGCTTCTTAATATTTGGCCTAACTGTTCTAAGCACAAGACACAAGAGAGAAGGAAGGTAAGCTGTCTTCATGCCATCTTTGTGGCGCCTTGATTCTGGGGTTATGAGGGGCGGCATTTTGCCCCTGGAATAATTTAGAGCAGACTCAGGTCTTCCCTATCCCGCCTCAGTTGCCTATGGCCCCAGGGTGAATTCAGGCAGCCAGGAATAGCCAGAGTGCAGAGGCTTTCCAGCCAGGCCTCCCTTTTACTAGACACAATGTCCATATCAGGGTCTGTAGAGACTGGGTGAATGTGTACAGGAATCTGATTAAGCTGTCTTCCCTATCATGGGGTAGATTCTGGCCCCCTAAACTCAGAAAATGAACTTTGCATTATTTAGGCAACAGATTAAATTTTGCTTATAACTGTACACCACTAATACACAATTACACACCTTTACCATAATCTGAACATGGTCACAAAATAATAAGCCATATACCTTTTTAATGCTCCTGGTGTAGATATCCAAAACAAAATGATATTTCTTTGAGATGTAATTTCATTGCATTAATGTGGCCTTCAGGATTTGGTTTTGGTTGTCGCATTCATTAAACAAATGTATAGAATATTACAACTTTTTCAGTAATGATGCAATAGCACAGCTAAGTCATTAAACACACAAATAACTATGCTTTGTCACACGTACAATATAAATCCTGACTTAAATATACAGAATGTACACAAAATATTCATGTTGTATAAAGAAGACAGTTCTTGATGGAACTTCAGTAACCACTGTCATGATGATACTCATGTTAGTATAGAATTCAAGCTTGTAGTAATAATTTGCATCCATCAATTTTTAATTCATTCTATAGAATAGAAAAATGTTATACATAACCAAGTTGTGGGGTTAGATTTATTAATTAATATTACAAGTTTAATTACATTTAGTGATAGCATATACCTTTAATAAAAAAACAGAAAGTAGGAGGGGAGAGAATTTTAGATATTATCAATAATTTCCCCAGAATTTTGATACAATTGAATAGACAGGTTTATCCACCATCTGTATAATGATAAACTGCCATAATGACTAAACTTTGCTTGAATGCTTTATATCCTCTGCTAGGCTTTTAATTAAATCCCTAAATTAGATTGAACTGTAGAAAGGATGGATAAAATAGGGGACCAATCCTGTACTCATTAAAGCCAATGAAAATATTGTGAGTGATACCAAGGGTGCAAAATCATGTTCCAGATCACTGGCTAGAGCAGTGGGAGAGGACAGAGGAAATGTAATGTTATCTCTTAATTTTAGAACTGCAGTGAAATCCTAAAGAGGTCTTTGTTTTCCATCTGTTGCTCTTCACCATATTTTTGTACCCTGATTAGAAATAAAAACAACTGTCAAGCTTCTCCCCAGTGTCTGAACTCTACTCAGTGCAGATGAGTGTTTGGGGAAGGGGAGGACAGCAGGAAGCCTACTATGGCTTCCTTATTCCTGGGGTGGCCTTCGCTAATGCCAACCTTGGTATAAATTAAAGCAGCCTAGAGTCTGAGGGACCCAAGCCAATGGAGGACCCATGATGTATAGTTCAGCTCTTCCACACTTCCTCCTCCGGCATGTCTCCTAGGATAGATTGAGAGGTGATGGCAGCTGGTGCATGATCCTACTTTATACTAATGGAAAGTCTTCCTTTGCCAAGGGAATTCTCCAGTGTCCATTTGCAGAGAGAATTTGTCCCCTTTATAGCATCTGAGCAGCTCAAATGGGATAGGTCATATGAGAGAATCTGTCCCAATGACTAGACAAGGCTAGGTGGTGTCATAGAGGCTTAATTAATGAAAATATAGAGATCTGAGCAACAATTCATTGTAAACATGGAACTCCATTTCATGGCTTCAGTAGATTTAGTTTGCAGTTATACTGGGTAAGTGAAAGTAGAATTTGGCATGGGGAGCACATTTTTACCTGTTTCTGTTACGGTTTCTGATCACAAAGTGATAGCTACATTTTCCTCCATAGAAACTGTTGCTCAAATACTAGTTGAGAACATTTGCTGTATTTCTATAGAAGTAGTAAAAGGATACTGAAGTAAAGTGCCACCTCCCTCTCAAACACACACAATCCAGTTGGCACTTGCATGCCATTTTATTCTTTCTTAATAAATAATTCCAATTAATTTATATTCTCTTCAAAAATGTTTGGAAAGGAAAACAGAACAGTAAATGCTTTTTAACATCCATTGTAATTACAATGAATACTAGTGAGGATGTATCTTTAAAATGTGCTCTGTTTCAGAATGGAGACATATGATAGTTTATTATATGATGTGGTAGTTGCTATAATAATCACTCCTTTACACAGAAAAGATGATCACTGCTCTTTTGCTGTATAGTCAGATAAATCATGCTTTCAGACTGTGTGGAGTATACAGACAAATTCTGCCTTCATTTACATTTGTGCAACATCAGTGATTTAATGCAATATATTTACATCCATGTAATTTGAGATTTGGGTCAGAGATCATGAATTAAATTTTCCCCATTCTGGTAAATGCCTCTGTTTCTCTTGCCTCCAAGTGCAGAAACTAATTCCACAGCAGTTCCTGATAAAATAATCCCAGTTGTTAGAGTATACCCTAATGAACCAGATTCTGGTCTCATTTTACATGAGCGTGAATCTAGAGTAACTTCATGAATGCACAGCAGTAAATGGCCCAGGTCAGCTGACTCAGGCTTACGGGCTCAGGCTGCAGTGCTGTAAAATTGCTCTATAGACGTTCATGCTTGGGCTGCAGCCTGGACTCTGAGACCCTGAGAGGAGGCAGGGTTCCAGAGCCTGTGCTCCAGTCCAAACTCGAACATCTTCACTACAATTTAAGATTCTCACAACCTGATCCCCAGGAGCCTGAGTCAGCTGAGTCAGGCCAGCCATGGCTATCCTGAGGGTCTTTTATTCCAATGTAGATGTACTCTATGAGAGCTGATTTTGAATTTACACAGGTTTGTACCAGGTAACTCCATGGACACTACTGGAATTTTTGTGGATTTATATCACTGCAAATGATATTAGACAGATTAATTCAGACAAATTCAGTACTTACCTTCATACCTCCATGCAATAGTTTTGAAGCCATTGGTACTACATGGGGAGAAGAAAAAGGTAGAATTTGGACTCTTGAATTCAATTTCCCTTCCCATTGCAGAGCAGTAAAAGCCTATCATTTATTCCTCATGAACACATTGATTTATATACAATAAAAAAATAGTGGCCTGTCTTTGAACTACATTTCCAGCTACAAAATCTGACACACTCCCTGTATCCACCTCTGTTAACAAAAATAATAGAAAAAAGACAGCCTTTCCCCACTCTGCCATGCTGAATGACATTAGTTTATATCATCTTCATATGACTGCTTCAGTGATAGACTAAATCAGAGCATTCAGTGATTACTGGCACCAACAGTTTCTCTCTCTGTCATAGTCATCTAAGCCACTAAAATGAACCCAACCAGTAAAGGAGAGCAAAAGACGCCATAAAGGAGCTTAACAGGTGAATGACAGTAAATTTTCTGTCTTACGGGGTCTTGTTCACCAAATAGAAAGTTCATGGAAGTTCACATCACCACGAAGAACAGGGTGACAAGCATCTGTGACTTACAATCCAAAGGACAGAGAAAACGTACCAAATAATTATCTTCCGGCAGGTATCTCACTGTGAAAGTGAAAGCAAGAGTGTCTAAAAGATGAATAGGCTGAAGAAATGAGATGATAGTTCAAAGACAAGAAAATACAAAGATGTGGTTTACAGTAGTGGTAGCCACTGTAATGTAGCACGATTTGACTTTGAACTAATCAGAAAGGTCAGTGAGCAGATTTTACAATTTATCATGCACCTGGCAAAACTGGACTGTATTTTTGAAACCAATGAAATAATATAAGAAATAAGACTTAATAAGCTAACCCATATTCCCTGATACTGTGTTCTTGGTTGAGTTAGTATATTCACGTGTTACCCTTTCCAGGTGACATTTTCAAAAAGAAAATTAAATCACTTTTTACCCTAATGATATTGCTTGTATTTTGTATCTATTTATTTGATGTTATAAAAACTAAAAATCCAGAATAAAAAGCCTCTCTCCATACACTTCGTATTTCTATTACAGTGACACCTAGGATCCCCAGTCATGGACCAGGACCCCTTTGTACAGCTAGGCGCTGTAGAAACAGAACAAAAAGAGGGTCCCTGTTCCAAAGAGCTTACTAGCCAAGTATTTTAGTAAACCTAAAAGCACAAATCAGGCAATAGGACAAAACTAGACATCCAAAAATCCTCATGTAACAAAAAGAACAGAACACCACTTAAATGAGAACACCACTTAAATGGCCCACCTCTCCCAGATAGCCTTCCTCAGATGTCCACTTCTGAAAGGCTTGGGAGTAGTGTGTGGGTGAGTGGCAGGGGCGGCTCCAGGCATCAGCATGCCAAGCGCGTGCTTGGGGCAGCAAGCCACTGGGGGAGCTCTGCTGGTCACTGCGAGGGCGGCAGGCAGGCTACCTTCGGTGGCATGCCTGCGGAGGGTCCGCTGGACCCGCGGCTTCGGCGGACCCTCCGCAGGCAAGCCGCCGAAGGCAGCCTGCCTGCCGTGCTTGGGGCGGCAAAATGCCTAGATTTACCCCTGGTAGGTGGGAAGGATTGATTGAATGTTGGAAATAGTTTAATGAACTGAATGGGACTTGCTGGGGTGACATCTAGCTCTCAGTCATCCAGGGATTGCCAGGATTCATTAATTGCTACAGGCATGATATAAACCTACCTTCCCTGGGGACTGCACCTTGACACAGTCGGAAGGCTTGTGTTTTCCAATGATCCCGAGAGCTATGCCAGTGGGAGTTTTAATTCCTGATAGGGTAGAGATCAGATGAAAACCTGTCCATTGATCCTCCAGGTTAGGAGTTGAGTGACAGGCCAACATTCTATCCTCATAAAAAAAAATAAGTTATAAAAACACAGCAAAGTAGCTATTCCGGCATACAGCATGACAGATTAAGATGGCAGAGCTTTGTTCTTGCCCTAAGTGATGTCTGACTGCACAGGAAGGATTCAGATTCAGTAATAGAAACCTATAAATACAAAACAGATATAAATATTTGCTACATAAATTATCCTGTATTGTAATTATGTAGTTTAAGAATAAATTGAAAGTCTAATTAAGGTAAACTCAGTCCAAGGTTTGTCCATAATTGAGCCACATGTTTATTTGAAAGGAGAGGGTCTCAAGTGTGGGTTATATTAAGGTCCAAATTAGAAATAAGGCACACATTTTTAACAGTGAGGGTCTAAGCTATCATTAGAATTCCCTACCAAGGGAAGTGATGGGTTCTTCATCTTGTGATGTTTTGAAATGAAGATGGGGATGGGGTACCTTTTTGGAATATGTGCTTTGGGCTCACTATAGAGGTAACAGTGAAATTCTATGGCTTGTGTTATGCAGGAGATCAGATTGGATGATCTAATGATCCCTTCTGACCTTAAATCAATCAACACTTACATCTCCATATACGTATCCAGTGTTTTACAAACCTAGATAAGGGATAATCCCTCTCCAGAAGACCTTAGAATCTAAACAAGATATTGGACAGCATAGTTTCAGCAGAAGATAGTATGAAGTTTAAAAGTGATAATAGGAAGTCTGGGCTTCAAGGAAGAATGATGAGAAGGTAAAAGCAGCTTCTGGATGGATGACCACAAACAGACTACTCCAGCAATAAAGGACAGCATGATACCAGGCACAAAACCAGGAGTGGAAGAAAGAAGATATACACATGCTAAAGGACCAAACTCTGGGATTTAGGCACAGGCATGAGTAAGAGGTGGAGCTATACCTCCCTATGACTTTCTATCTAATAACAATATACTCTGCTGAGCACGAAGGTTGCAAAGCCTGCTTCCCTCTTCACTCCCATCCCATTCTATGGACTATTGTGCAGTGGTGGCCAGATCTGTTTTATGAAGTTTTGTGTGAAAAAATGCAGAACAATGTGCTGGACACCGTGAACATAGGCAAAAAAAGCACTGTCCAAGTAAGAGTAGAATGAAAAATTTCATTTTATCCTCTTAAGCATGGAGAAATTCTAGTTGGGATCCAAATTCTGTGTATCACCTCAGTCTGTGGGCCTGATTTTCAGAAGTGTTGAATGGTGATTGGAGGCGTTGAGTGTTTGTTGAACACCTACTGTGCCTGTAGCCTTTGTAAGGCAAAATGACTGTAGAAGTTAAGTGGTATTTGTAATGCTCTGTGAAATATTCATATATCTTACCTTGTTCAGTTATTGTAGTTGAACTTCTACTGCATTGGGGAATACTTCCATTCTGTATATCCTCAGCAGATATAACAGGCCAAATTTATCCCTGGTACAGCTTCCACTGTAGTCAATGGAAGTTTATGGCTTTGAATGTCTGTTCCCCATAAAATATGACATATCTATTATATAAAATGGGAAGGAAGGTTACAGTGAAAATATTTAAGGGATACGAACAATATTAGACAACTAACATAATTGGATTTATTTTTCTCTTTCAAGTACATTGGAATGTCACACTTCTAAAAAGGGTCATTAAGACTGAATGGAATATATAACAGTTGTCAGGTGCATCTGAGGGAAAAAAAACTAGAGAAACTGCAACAAGCTGATGAAAAGAGAGGGCCTTGAAGATTTTTAACTTCTCTCCATCATCACCATCCCCATTTGACAGCACAGCTAGCACCTCAGAATTACCGTATGAGACATTACATCTCTGACATTGAACTTTTTTACAAATGCTACTTGTTGTGAAGCAGTCCCTTGAGGAGAAGTTCCCATCAACTTCACATTCATTCTAAGGAGAAATGTTCCAAAAATACAGCTACATAAACTGAACTGTGCTAATGTTTCCTACTGGGTTTTGTTCAGCACACATCACTGACAGAAAAATGAGGGGACCAGATCTCTCCTGGATATATGTCTATAACTCTGTAAAGCAGGTGGTAGTTGCATGAGCACAATGGGGAGGCAGAGGAAGGAGAAATAGAAACTCAATAGGAAACTATCAATGGGAATCTTGGGGTTCTGGAAGAAGCCATAATTAGTCTCTAGTTGGTATAATTGCAGATAGCATATAAATCAAAAGTATATATGCATTTACATTGATTTATGGTAGATGAATCTCTAAAATTTTGCTTCAGGGAAACATCAAGCAATATGTTAATGCAAAACTTAACCAAATGTCTAAACACTCTTTCCTGATACCTGTTGAATTCTTGCTTCATTCCTTCCATTTTCCTGCTCCCACACTCCCTGAAACATCTTTGAAAATCCAGGCTCAGGAAGTCCTTCTGCTAGACCCTGATTTGCTGCATGCTGCAAATCTGACAATTCTATTTTAATGTCAAATATCTAGGTTTTTTTTTATTTTCATAAATGTAAGTGGCTTTTTACATACCAACAGTAATATTTCTTCTAGCCAGAAATGGTTATTTAAAGATCAGTTCTGAACTAAACAAATATATAATTCATATTGGAAAGGAGCTGTGCCACCTCTGGTTCTTCCAACTTCACTTATTTATGTGTATTTCCAGTCTTTCTAATGAGGTATCTCACTGTGTTTCAACTTGGGGACTGTTTAGTACAGAGTGTGAGAGTTGAAATACATTGCTACTACTCACATGTACTGGAGTTTAAAAGTTTGTCACAGCTTGCATTCCAAAACTAGGATTTTATTTTTTTATTTTTTACAAAAGAATATAGTGGATCTATAGTTACTTAACACATGGCTGAATTCTGCTCATTTTTAGAAAAAAGTCAATAGCAGTGCTTTGGATATAATTCATGTCAGAATTTGGCCAATCATATTTTATTGCATATATCTGAAATAATAAAGTGATCAGTGAACTATTGTGAGAACAATTTAATTAATAATTAGTCCATATTGACACAGCACACCTTGAAGTCTAAGAATAAGCTCTTTTGAATGCCGAATGTCCATGAATTAAGGAATCCATGAGTAGCCAGCTACAACCAATAAATCCTACTTTGTTTAATCAAGAGATATCAGGGATGTTGGCTATATCTTTATTTCATTTTGTATTGCTCAGAGTGTTTAGTCTGCTTATTATACATAAAGTGAAATACACTATATCCAGTAGTTATTTCTAAGTTTTGGGATAAGCAACATAAAGAGCAGCTTGCAAACATAACAGAAGGAACTCTTCTTAAAAATGCCCTCCTTACTACACTGGTAGAGAAGATACTGGGTTTTGGATCAGATGAATGTCCTTAAAAAATATAAAATATCTCAGTTGATTAGTTCTTTAGCCTATTAAATTAGCCCCCATTAGTGATCCAGACCTGAGAATCCTTTGTTGAATGTCATATTCTTACATTCACCTTGATGAAGAATGATTTTTCTAAACAAAATTTTCTCAATGCAAGGCTTCTAAAATCAATAGAAGTGGCAAAAATTTTAAAACCTATCATTTATGCAAGAGGAAAGGGATAAGGATTAAGACAAAAGGTGAAAAGTATTATCCTAATGAAAATTTCAGCAAGTCTCAGTTCATAAAAACAGTAAAAATCCATAATAAACCAAATCATGAGCTTTTCACCCTACTTTGGACAGGATCCAGCAATGAAAGTGACACTGACCTAGATTTGGCATTGGTTGTACAATATGAAACTTAATTTTCTTTCCCCTAGTTCTTGTGTATTTAACACTTACTTTAATCCCTGACCAGATAAAAGCAAAGAGAAAATCTGCTCCCTCTGGAATCTGTCTATATACAAAACAACCCAACATTAAAACAATATCGAATGCCTAATTTAAATTGAGCAAATAAAAAACATTCAGATTTTACACTGTCACGCAATGTTTAACTTGTGCTGTTGAGCTTATGTAACATAGCGAGTAGGTATACAAAACACGGACAGTAATATATGCTTAAAATTGACATACTGCAAAAGTGTTTCTAAAAGTGTTTCTCTGAGGCAGGTGGACTTTCACCGATTTGGCCGGACTGTGGAATTTACCTGAGTACTTACACCAGTGGTCCCATTGAAGTCAATGGCTCCACTCTAGTGAGTAAATGCTTGTCAAGATAACTAGAGTTGTACAATCTATCTCATTGTAATTAATCCAACCCTACTCCCCTGCACCCCTTTCTGGGGATTATGCTTTATTTGTAACTTACGTAGCAGGGTGATTACCCCGCTCCGGGCCTGGAAGAGTGAAAGCATCCCTGGAGAGGACTGCAGCAGGGTAAGAGGGATTAAGAACAGCTGGGGAAGCTGAGTGGGTAGTTGAACACAGCTGTGGCCAGCTTAATCAGGGTCCATCTGGCCCTTATAAGAGGGCTGTGGGCCAGAAGCCAACAGACAGTCTCTCTTTAGATGTGGAGAGGGATGGGCCTCGCTGCTGGGAGCTGGGCAGGGTACCTAACTGGAGTAGGGCTGGGGAAAGGCCAGAGGATCTGGGGAGCTTCGGCCTGGAAAACCCCCAGGTTGCAGGCCTTGTCAAAGGCTGAGAAGGTACTGGGGTTGCAGAGAGGACAGCCCAAGGGTAGGCAGAGGCAGCAGGTCCAAAGCCTCCTTGCCGATGATGAGTGGCAATAACACTGCAATCCACCCCAGTGAGCAGGGGCTAGATGGTGACTGGCAGTAGCCAAAGACTGAGGCAAGGTGGGATGGGGATTGGGTGTTTCCCAGGGAGGGGAGACCCAAATAGACTGCAGGGTACTGCAGGGGGCAGAACCCTGAGAGGAGGGGCACTGGGGTCTAGGAGGGACACTGGGGCCAGCAGCAAGCGAGACACTGGCCTGCAGAGGGTGTTCTGGAGGTTGGTGAGCTAATTCCCTTGATGACCAGCAGGAGGTGCTGTGGCGGTGAGCCGTCGTGGCGCTACACTTAAAATAACATCAAGACAAATGTAAATCTTACCCTCTGTTTTCTCCCCTGGCTGTTGTTAGAGTTTCCTCACAGATACCTGTCCATCCTACACTTTGTCAGTCTCCAAAAAGAGCAACAAACACTTTTTTTCAGCAGGTGAAGTTAGAAAGCTGTGTGGGCTGTGATAATTCAGAAATGGTCAGTCTTAGATAACTGTTTCCTGACTTCAGATACATGGTGTTCCCTGCCCACCTTTTGACATTTTTTGATGAAAAGAATGAAAATATATATATATACAGAGAGAGAGAGAGAGAGAGAGAGAGAGAGAGAGGAGATATATTACATGACCAACAGTGTCATTAAAAAGGATAATTTATATTTGAGGTGGCTGAAAACAGTTCCAATTAGTGAAGCCCAGAAGTTAGGATTTTTATCCAAAAATCCTGGGGTGAAAATCTTGCAAAACCAAACTCATTTGCAAGATTTTCAGTACTTCCTTTCGAAGATTTGGTTAGAAATATCATGAGAAATACTATCTAGTAATATTTTGGCATTTTTGCCTCTAACTCTCACCCAGTCAGAGAATTACAGAGATATGCAAAAATTAAGAAAAAGGAAGATACTTTGAAATGTTTTTGAACTTCAAAAGTTTGTTTCAACCTCTTGACCGAAATTTGTTGGGTTTACCTGTAATTTTTTATTTTAAAATAAATCTGTATTATCAAAGACAAAACAAACAAATAAAAACCTATGTTAATGCAAGATTACAGTTTCATGATTCCCTACAGAAATCAGGACATATCAAAACTAAGGCTGAAAATACTGTGATACTGGCAAAGCAGATGCGAGCTCATGCCAACACCCCACAGGCATCACTGAAACTTACAAACGCACAGCTGGAAACCAGTCTGGCTTACCTGTGGGTAGGTATAGTTAAAATAGATATTAGAGTTATAAGAATGTGTTTAGTGTCTACACTTTAAGGAAGAGTTTTAGGATGCTGCATGTAAGTAATCCTCCTTATAGTATCTGTATCCCAGGGTATAAAGTTATATTGAGTGTTTGCATTGTAAACCTCTAATTGTGTAACTCAACAAACAGCAAAGAAGCATTAACTACGATAGAGTTCTGGTCCTGCAAACAAGATGGCTCACTGAAGGCAAATGAGGCATTGTGTAGCACCAAAGGACAGAGACGTTGTTGACTGCATTCTCCCTCTTGGAAGAGGAAACCTGTGCATGAAATCATCCCATCAGCTTGGATTCTGAGGTGAAAGGGAATAAAAATCCCTGATTAGGAGAAATCAGGATCTTTATGCTGTCTGAATTCTGAGGGGCAAAGATTCCTAAACATAAGCAAGAGATCCTCATGCTGCTTGGCATGGGTCAGCCCTAAACGACATATAGCTGCTTATTATAGACTCTTGTATTACTTTTTAAAATCTAAGACTGCGCTCATTTTTGTGCATATGCTTCATGTTTTAATCTTGTAAATAACTCTCCTATTTTTTATTAATCACTCTTTAGTTAATTTATTACAGGATTGGCTACAGGCATTGTCTTTGGTTTGAGATCTGAGTACAAATGACCTGGAGTAAGTGCCTGGTCCTTTGGGACTGGGAGTAACCTGAATATTGTTATGATTTTGTTCGGTGGCAAGACAGACTGGAATGCTCAAAGGAACTGTCTGTGATCCATGGTGAGACTCTTATAGTGCTTTATGGGTTCACACTTGTCACTGGGTTGCTGAAATCTAATTATAGAACATACAATCTGCTGGGGGTTTCTACCCAGCTTTTTGACAGTCTGCCCTCAGGTTGGCACTCACAGTTGTGAACCACCCCAGAAAGCATGACAAATACAACTATAACTCTTTCCATCCATGCTTCCTTGACTATAGACTATAATTCAATCATTAATTACAGAATCAAATCCTATTTCTAAAATATTAGTATGCATTCATTATTAATAGTAATCGTGTTTATTAAAATGTCAGACCAACCAAGAATAGAACCCCATTGTACTAGGCACTGTACAGGGAATACAAATAATATAATACCCTACCACCTTCTACAAATGTATGTCCTGATTCTTCAATGAGCTCTGTGCAGAGAGATGTGCTGGATCTCGACCTTAGACACACAGAACATTAGGGAGGGTTGGGACATCCTTTCTTGAAGTGCAGGAGAGTGTATATGGGAGCGTAGAGTGGTGATATACCAAATGTAAACATTATACCATACTTGTTGTTTGTTGGAAAGTGCTGTGTAGACCCTTGTAGAACAGCAGGTGGGGCCTGTAGCCAAGGAGTTGGGACCTTAATTTACAGTGCTGTTACTCTGGATTTACAACGGCATACCTAACAGCAGAATTCACACTGGGTGCTTCCATTTCCTATCTGTAAAATAAACATAATATATAGTGGTAGTTACTTCAGACTCATATTGTGAGGCACCGTTCATTAATATTTGTAAAATATTTTAAATTCCTGCAATGAAAGGAATTGAAACTATGAGTGTAATATATATATATATATATAATTTAAAAAAAATCAAATAAACCTTGAATGAGAAATAAAGTATAATGACCCAAGTCACTGAAGATTTCACTAAGGGGGAAAAAAGACTTGGAATTATTGAGAGCAAGGGAAAATGTCCATCCTATCTTAAATGCAAGACTAGTGGTCTGTTTCCCCTTTATACGCACACATACTATCCATTAAAGGTAATGTGAATAGAGCCGTAGGTTGAAGCAGTAGGATCATTCATCAATTTATGGACTGATAATGTGTTTCTCAGAAAAAATGATTGTGCATCACTTTAAACTTTCAGCAGAAATTTGCCTTTTCATCATTTTGCCATGTCAAATCATTATGTTGACAAAAACAATACAAGCTGTCATGTCATTTATGATGTAACAGCCTGAAATGGATAAATGGTGAAATGCCGGTTTCCCTTTGAAAACAAAGTAATGGCCAATTATTTTTAATTGCTATCCTCACATAATTACTTTTGCAGCAGAAAACTACAAAATCCTTTCTTTTCTTGTTTACAGTTTCTTTGTGTGATAGTTATGTAGATGCAAGGCAACTTGTGAGGGAAGGATCATATAGTGTTGAAGAGAGACTCAATAACTATGCTTGCAAAAAATTCAGGTTCCTCTGAAAAATGTGTTTTTTAACCAACTCCAAGGAAGAATAAGGTTTTTAGTTTGTTGGTTTGGTTTTTGTGGGTTTTTCCTGTATTTTTTTTTAAGCGGGGGGTGGATTTTGTTACTGTTCACTTTGTGATCAACACCCCTGACAAATATCATTCTCTGTGGAGTCTTTCAACTTCTCACCTTATGTGATACCCATTGTTAGATTTTTGCATCAGACCTCACTAGGAGTGGACATATCTGTTCTTTTCTCTTGAGCAAGACTGAGAGGGGCATGGAGGGTCCAGAAATTCTTTACCTTTGATCACCTCTCCTGAGAGGTTACAGTACTCTTTTTTTCTTGTTTAAAATAGAGAGAGTGGGGGAAATTGAATCCGATTAAAATATACTGCTTGCTTACCATGTCTATATTTAAACTTCTCATAAACCAAACTAGATTAACTCATTTAATATTAAATTTGAAATTATGACAACCTGTGTTAAAGTCTAAATTTAGTATAATCTAACTTTATACATATGTCACAGTCCTGTACTTCATAGAATCATAGAATATCAGGGTTGAAAGGGACCTCAGGAGGTCATCTAGTCCCCCCCCCCTGCTCAAAGCAGGACCAATCCCCAACTAAATCATCCCAGCCAGGGCTTTGTCAAGCCTGACCTTAAAAACCTTTAAGGAAGGAGATTCCACCACCTCCCTACGTAACTCCTTCCAGTGCTTCACCACCCTCCTAGTGAAAGTTTGTCCTAATATCCAACCTAAACCTCTCCCATGGCAACTTGAGACCATTACTCCTGGTTCTGCCATCTGCTACCATTGGGAACAGTCTAGATCAGGGGTGGGCAAACTTTTTGGGGCGAGGGCCACATCTGGGTGAGGAAATTGTATGCAGTGCCGGGGCAGGGGGGGTGGAGTGCGGGATGTGGAGGAAGGGGCTCAGGACAAGGGATTGGGGCAGAGAAGGGGTGCAGAGTGTAAGAGGGGGCTCAGGGAAGGGGGTTGGGGTACAGGAGGGGTGCAGAGTGCAGGATGGGGCTCAGGGCAGGGAGTTGGGGTGCACGGGGTGCAGGGTGCAGCAGGGAGCTCAGGGCAGGTGGTTGGAATGCACAGGAGTGCAGAAAGGGGCTCAGGGCAGGGAGTTGGGTGCAGGAGGGGTGCGAGGTACAGGCAGAGGGCTTAGGGCAGGAAGTTGGGGGGCAGGGGGCAGGAGGGGTTTGAACTCCAGCCCGGTGCCGCTTACCTAAAGTGGCTCCGGGGTGGCAGTGGCGCACACCAGGGCCAGGGCAGGCTCCCTGCATGCCTGCCCTGTCCCCACGCCACTCCAGGAAGTGCTGCGGCCCCTGGGGGCGGGGCAGAGGTCTCTGCGTGCGCACATGGAGCCCTTTGCCTCCCGGCCCAGGGGCTGCTTCTGAGAGCAGCGCCGGGCCCGCAGCAGCACCAGGGGTAATCCCGCGGGCCGGATCCAAAGCCCTGAAGGGCCGGATCCGGCCCGCGGGCCATAGTTTGCCCATCCCTGGTCTAGATCCATCCTCTTTGGAACCCCCTTTCAGGTAGTTGAAAGCAGCTATCAAATCCCCCCTCATTCTTCTCTTCTGCAGGCTAAACAATCCCAGTTCCCTCAGCCTCTCCTCATAAGTCATGTGCTCCAGCCCCCTAATCATTTTTGTTGCCCTCCGCTGGACTGTCTCCAATTTACCCACATCCTTCTTGTAGTGTGGGGCCCAAAACTGGACACAGTACTCCAGAGGAGGCCTCACCATTGTCGAATAGAAGAGAATGATCACGTCCCTCAATCTGCTGGCAATGCCCCTACTTATACAGCCTAAAATGCCATTAGCCTTCTTGGCAACAAGAGCACACTGTCAACTCATATCCAGCTTCTCGTCCACTGTAACCCCTAGGTCCTCTTCTGCAGAACTGCTGCCTAGCCATTCGGTCCCTAGTCGGTAGCAGTGCATGGGATTCTTCAGTCCTAAGTGCAGGACTCTGCACTTGTCCTTGTTGAACCTCATCAGATTTCTTTTGGCCCAATCCTCTAATTTCTCTAGGTTCCTCTCTATCCTATCCCTACGCTCCAGAGTATCTACCACTCCTCCCAGTTTAGTGTCATCTGCAAACTTGCTGATGGTGCAGTCCACGCAATCCTCCAGATCATTAATGAAGATATTGAACAAAACTGGCCCCAGCACCGACCCTTGGGGCACTATGCTTGATACTGGATGCCAAGTAGACATGGAACCATTGATCACTACCCGTTGAGCCTGATGATCTAGCCAGCTTTCTATCCACTTTATAGTCCATTCATCCAGTCCACACTTTTTTAACTTGTTGGCAAGAATACTGTGGGATATCTTATCAAAAGCTTTGCTAAAATCAAGGAATAATACGTCCACTGCTTTCCCCTCATCCCAGAGCCACTTATCTCCTCATAGAAGGCAGTTAGGTTAGTCAGGCATGACTTGCCCTTGGTGAATCAATGCTGACTGTTCCTGATCACTTTCCTCTCCTCTAAGTGCTTCAGAATTGATTCTTTGAGGAACTGCTTCATGATTTTTCCAGGGACTGAGGTGAGGCTGACTGGCCTGTAGTTCCCTGAATCCTCCTCCTTCCCTTTTTTAAAGATGGACACCACATTAGCCTTTTTCTAGTCATCCAGGTCCTCCCCGATTGCCATGAGTTTTCAAAGATAATGGCCAATGGCTCTGCAATCACATCCGCAACCTCCTTTAGCACCCTCGGATGCAGTGCATCCGACCCCATGGACTTTTGCTCATCCAGCTTTTCTAAATAACACTTTCTCCACAGAGAGCTGGTCACCTCCTCCCCATGCTGTGCTGCCCAGTGCAGTAGTCTGGGAGCTGACCTTGTTCGTGAAGACAGAGGCAAAAAAAGCATTGAGTACATTTGCTTTTTCCATATCCTCTGTCATTATGTTGCCTCCCTCATTCAGTAAGGGGCCCACACTTTCCTTGACCTTCTTCTTGTTGCTAACATACCTGAAGAAATGGAACGCTTAACATCTCTTGCTAGCTGCAACTACACGTGTGATTTGGCCTTCCTGATTTCACTCCTGCATGCCTGAGCAATATTTTTATACTCCTCTCTGGTCGTTTGTCTGAGCTTCTACTTCTTGTAAGCTTTTTTTTTTTTGTTTAAGATCAGAAAGGATTTCATTGTTAAGCCAAGCTAGTTGCCTGCCATATTTACTATTCTTTCTACACATCGGGATGGTTTGTTCCTGCAACCTCAATAAGGATTCTTGAAAATACAGCCAGCTCTTCTGGACTCCTTTCTCCCCATGTTATTCTCCCAGGGGATCCCGCCCAACTGTTCCCTAAGGGAGTCAGTCTTCTTTTCTGAAGTCCAGGTTCCGTATTCTGCTGCTCTCCTTTCTTCCTTGTGTCCGGATCCTGAACTCGACCATCTCATGGTCACTGCCTCCCAGGTTCCCATCCACTTTTGCTTCCCATACTAATTCTTCCCTGTTTGGGAGCAGCAGGTCAAGAATTGCTCTGCCCCTAGTTGGTTCCTCCAGCACTTGCACCAGGAAATTGTTCCCTGCTCTTTCCAAAAACTTCCTTAAGTACCTATGTATTTTATTTAGAGTTTTTACAATAGAGAAAAATGCTGGTATTTATACTTTTCCATATGTAATTACTTCTGCTTTTTGTTGTGAAGAAAAGCATTTTCTTTAATTGTTTTAGTTTCACTAGCAAGTGTTGAGAGAATATTTTCTTGTTCATTCGAAGTTGAAAAGCCATTTGGAAGTTCAAAAAAAGCGGTAAAGCTTGTTTTCCTCTTCCAATCTATGAATAAAACCAGGTAGGACAGCATAAGATCTACTAATTCTAAAATCTTGATGGACATGGAATCAAATTTTTAAAGGTATTTTGGCAATGGTTTCAGTGACTTCAGTGGGAGTTAGGCAACTAATTTGTTTAGGGACTTTTAAAAAATCTCATTAAGCACATATCTGCATCTTTAGGCATTTTGAAAATCTGATGCATGGACACCAGAAACAATCCATCAGTTCACTAATTGCAGATATTATCTCCCTTGTATAATAAATCAGTTTTAAATGCAAAACATGTTTTAGATAAACTTATGTTAAAAAAGTATCCAGAACACTGAAGGTAGTTTTATATAACTAATAAAAACTAATTGAAAATGGTAGTTTTGCACATTTTAATTGAATTCCAATCTCCATCCAAATGCAGCTTGGTATAAATCCTGATTAAAACTTGAAGGGGGGAGTGATAGCTCAGTGGTTTGAGCATTGACTTGCTAGACCCAGGGTGGTGAGTTTAATCCTTTAGGGGACCACTTAGGGATCAGGGCAAAATCAGTACTTTGTTCTGCTAGAGAAGGCACAGGGCTAGACTTGATGACCTTTCAGGGTCCCTTCCAGTTCTATGACATAGGTATATCTCTCACTATATATTTATCTTTTAAATAAGAAATCTAATTCACTATTTACATTTTCTCACAGAAAAAAGGTAAAAATCAAAATGTATGGTAAGCTATATAATTGCTTAAATAAATGTGTATAGATATAGTATGTTCTCCTGATAGCAAAACAAACAAACAGTATTAAATGTAGAGTGAAGGTTATATTTGGTTAAAAAAATTAACGTGTTTTAATGGTTATACCAATCAATGAGAATGAACCTTTCTTTAGGATAAAGTACAGATGCAAATCAATGTCTGCAGTTTCCTGATTTAAATCATAATTAAAGTTAGTGATTTATATCAATCCATCCTAGTCCCTTCCCTAGTAAAATTTACCCTGAAAGTCTAGTTTATTCATTTGCCCATCAAATAGCAATGAGTCCCTTGACCTTTTGCCCAGCATCTTCCCTTTTTTCCCCTCACTTAGGGTATGTCTACACTACAAGAGTAGTTCGAATCAACTTAAGTCGAATTTGTAGAATCGTCCTTACAAAGTCGAATTTGTGTGTCCACAGTAAGGACACTAATTCGACTTTGTGAGTCCACACTAACGGGGCAAGCGTCGACATTGGAAGCAGTGCACTGTGGGAAGCTATCCCACAGTTCCCGCACTCCCCGCTGCCCATTGGAATTCTGGGATTTCCCCCCAATGCATGCTGGGGGGAAAACTGTGTCGAGGGTGGTCTTGGGTAACTGTCAGCATTCCACCGTCACTCCCACCGGCGGGAAATCAGTTCACGCACTTTTCCTGTTAGTGACAGCGCGGACGCCACAGCACTCCACTGCGATCATGGAGCCCGCTGCGATCATCGCTGCACTTATGGCCGTTGTCAACTCCTCGCACCTTATCGTACACCTCTTCAACAGTCAGATGCTGAGAAATCAGGCAAGGAGGCTCCGGCAGCGCGGTGAGGACATGAAGTCTCAGAGTGGCACAGACCTCTCAGAAAGCACGGTACGCCGCGCCGTGGAGATCATGGTGGCAATGGGTCATGTTCATGCTATGGGACGGCAATTTTGGGCCTGGGAAACAAGCACGGAATGGTGGGACCGCATAGTGCTGCAGGTCTGGGATGAATCACAGTGGCTGCGAAACTTCAGGATGCGTAAGGGCACTCTCCTTGAACTGTGTGACTTGCTGTCCCCTGCCCTGAAGTGCAAGGACACCTGCATGCGAGCAGCCCTGAGTGTGCAGAAGTGAGTGGCCATAGCCCTCTGGAAACTTGCCACACCAGACAGCTACCGGTCAGTAGCAAACCACTTTGGCGTGGGCAAATCTACCGTGGGGGTTGCTGTGATGCAAGTAGCCAACGCAATCGTTGAGCTACTGCTCTCGAAGGTAGTGACCCTGGGAAACGTCCAGGTTGTCATAGATGGCTTCGCCGCGATGGGATTCCCAAACTGTGGTGGGGCTATAGATGGGACTCACATCCCTATCCTGGGACCAGCCCACCAGGCCAGCCAGTATATTAACCGAAAGGGCTACTTTTCAATGGTGCTGCAAGCACTGGTGGACCATAGGGGACGCTTTACCAACATCAACGTCGGGTGGCCGGGCAAGGTTCATGACGCGTGTGTTTTCAGGAACTCTGCTCTGTTTAGACGCCTGCAGGAAGGTAGTTTCTTCCCGGACCACAAAATAACGGTTGGGGATGTGGAGATGCCTATAGTGATCCTCGGGGACCCAAACTACCCTCTAATGCCCTGGCTCATGAAGCCCTATACAGGCGCCTTGAACAGCGACAAGGAACTCTTCAACTACCGGCTGAGCAAGTGCAGAATGGTGGTGGAGTGTGCTTTCGGACATCTCAAGGGGAGATGGCGAAGCTTACTGACTCGCTCGGATCTCAGTGAAACCAATATCCCCGTTGTTATTGCTGCTTGCTGTGTGCTCCACAATCTCTGTGAGAGCAAGGGGGAGACCTTTATAGCGGGATGGGAGGTTGAGGCAAATCACCTGGCTGCTGATTACGCTCAGCCAGACACCCGTGCAATTAGAAGAGCCCAGCGGGAAACGCTGTGCATCCGGGAGGCTTTGAAAGATAGATTCATCAGGTTGCAGGGTAACCTATGACTGTTCAAGTTCTTTACAGAGAAGCTGAACCTGCCCCTCTTTCAGTTACTGTTGACTTTCTTTTGCGGTTACATAGCCCGTTCACCACGTTTCCCCCCTTCCAACACACGTTTAAAAATAAAGTTTATGGAATATTGTTAATTAACAACGTTTTCTTTACTAATGAATTCGCGTTAAAGGGTTGAAACAGGGACGCAGACTGTGCTGGGTAGGGTGTGCAGTGATGTACAGACCGCTTCTACACTCGAGGAATGACAGGCTCCTGCCCCTAGAGCGGTCTGCACTGCCGGACTGGTTGTTTCAACAAAGCCTGCCATCCCTCCTTTTCGGGACTCTGTGTGCGGGGGCTATGTGGCCTTGTGGTGGGGGAGGACTGGGGGGAGGACGTTTACAGGTGGGTGTGAAGGAAGGAGTGAGGGGTGCAGGCTCTGGGCTGGGGGTGGGGGCGTAGGAAGGGGTGAGGGGTGTGTGGGAAGGGGGAGGAGGTGTAGGGGGATGAGGGCTCTGGCTGGGGCTGAGGGCTCGGGGCATTGGAGAGGCTCAGGGCTATGGTGGAAGGGCAGGGTAAGGGCAGCCTGCCTTGCCATTTGTGTATTGCAGGCGCTAGGACTCTGGAGCACCAGACAGCATTTCTGCGGGGAGCCGCTCTACTGTCAGGCAGGGAAGCAGCGCGACGGGGCAGGGGGAGACCCGTGGGGGCCAGGGCCCAATCCAGGCAGGGCCGGGGGAGAGACCCAGCTCCAAATATAGCTGGAGCAGGGCACCTGCCACCTATGCACAGAACATGAAAAACACCTCCCAGACTGACCAGGGTGCCTAGTGACTGCACTGTGTGTGTGACTGCTGTAGATCCTGCCCCCGTGTCTGTACCCAGGTAATGGTGACCGTCCTATGCAATTACCAAACGCCTCCCCCCCTTCACACAAAGTCTTCTGTAAAGAAACATGACGGAAACAGTAATGAACAGCAAACTATTTTTAATAATCAACTACACAGTGAGGGGACGAAACTGGGATTTGGGCTTGGGTGATCCAGGAAGGGAAGGACTTCTCAAAATTTAGCGAATGAGGGCTTTTTGGTACTTGAGCACTCTGCTGGGGTGTAGTGACAGTTTTCACGGCCCCTGGCGCACCTCCTTCTTGTTATTTTGGATGACGGGGGTATTGGACTTTGTGGCGGGGGAGGGCGGTTGCAGATACAGTGCAGGGGGGCTCTGTCCTCCTGCCTGCAGTCCTGCAGAACATCCACAAGGTGCCTGAGCGTGTCCGTTTGCTCCCTCATTAGTCCAAGCAGCGTTCGAGTCGCCTGCTGGTCCTCCAGACGCCATCTGTCCTCCCGTTCGCTGTGTGAGCGCTGCTGCTGAGAGATGTTCTCCCTCCACTGGCTCTGCTGGGCCGCCTCGGCTTGGGAGCAGCCCATAAGTTCTGCAAACATCTCGTCCCGTGTCTTTTTCTTGTGCCGCCTAATCTGCGCCAGCCTCTGTGAGGGGCATGCTGGAGCAGGTCGGGATACAGTTGGAGCTGTGTGATGGGAAAAAGGGATTGACTTTCTTATAAAGATACAGTTTTGCAAAGAAGAAACATAGTCTAGTCAGTCTCTGTGAACAAGACCATGCACAGCACTCACTCAGGGAAAGTTCGAATTTTCGGAATTCGCTTTCATTGCCTGGGGGATTGCACTGCAGATCAGACAAGCGGGGCAGGACAGCAGAATCCGTGGAGCAGCCAGGCATGGTAAGCCAAAAACTTTTGGCTGCTTAAAAGTCAATGTATACCACTGTCCTCTTGCTACAGGCAATCCTGAAACCATAAACTCTGCCCCTGTTGCACCCCCTCGCGTCTGTTCCCTGGGAAAGATCCCTGTATGGTGCCACTCTGCAGCCTCCACCACGTGGCTGTAAAGTGACGCTCATTGTTATGCAAAGGAACAGTGAAGCACTCCCAATACTAATAGTACACAAATTACTGTAATTAAATGCAGGAGTCTCTAAGCAAGATCACCCTGAGGAGGGTCACTGAGGCAGATAGAGAGCGCATGCTGCGTGAAAGCCAGCACAAACCAGGGGCCTATGCTGCCATGCTCGTGGAGGCAATGCTCCCGGAGTACCTGATGATAGCCTGGCACGGAAAAGTGTGCTACCATGTAGCACCCAATAAGGCAGCTCTCCCCAGGAACCTCATGCGGAGGCTTTTTGATTACCTGCAGGAGAGCTTCTCGGAAATCTCCCAAGAGGATTTCTGTTCCATCCCCATATATATTGACCTTCTTTTAACTAGTAACTATTCCTGCTCCATTAAAAATAAATATTAACATGTTTAAGCACTTACAGACTGATCCTTCCCCTGATTCAGGGTCCGGGGTAACAGCTGGGGAGGGTTGGTAGGGGATCTCAGTGAGGGTGATGAATAGATCCTGGTTGTTCGGGAAATCAGCGTTGTAAGCGCTGTCGACTGCCTCGTCCTCCTCATCTTCCCCGTCCGCGAACATCTCCGAGGAACACTCCATCGACAGTATCCCATCCTCAGAGTCCACGCACACTGGTGGGGCAGTGGTGGCAGACCCACCGAGAATGGCATGCAGTGCCTCGTAGAACCGGCATGTCTGGGGCTGGGCTCCGGAGCGTCCGTTTGCCGCTCTGATTTTTTGGTAGCCTTGTCTCAGCTCCTTGACTTTCACGCGGCACTGCGTTGTATCCCGGCTGTATCCTCTGAGTGCCATGGCTTTGGAGACCTTCTCATAGGTCTTTGCATTCTGTTTGTTGGAGCGCAGCTCCGAAAGCACAGACTCATCGCCCCACACAGCAATGAGATCCAAGACTTCCTGATCAGTCCATGCTGGGGCCCTCTTTCTAGTTTGAGATTCCCTGGACTCCTCTGCTGGAGAGCTCTGCCTCGTTGCCGGTGCTGCTGAGCTCGCCACGACGTCCACACAGGAAATGAGATTCAAACTGGCCAGACAGGAAAAGGAATTCAAATTTCCCCGGGGCTTTTCCTGTGTGGCTGGTGAGAGCATCCAAGCTCGGACTGCTGTCCAGAGCGTCAACAGAGTGGTGCTCTGTGGGATAGCTCCCGGAGCTACTAAGGTCGATTTGCATCCACACCTAGCCTAATTCGACATAGCCATGTCGAATTTAGCGCTACTCCCCTCGTAGGGGAGGAGTACAGAAGTCAAACTAAAGAGCCCTCTATGTCGAATTAAATAGCTTCGTGGTGTGGACGGGTGCACGGTTAATTCAAATTAACGCTGCTAAATTCGAATTAAAGTCCTAGTGTGGACCAGGGCTTAGATTACACCACTTTGTAAAGGAAGAGATATTCCCAATATTCCCATAGGATTTATATTGGTTTACATAAGAATCTGATTGCACAATGTTTAAATGATTCAGAAATGTTTCCAAGTACTATTTCTCCTGTCCATTCCTTTCAACATCTGGCATGGTTTCTCTCAGTTTACTATAGAAGCAGTGTCCTACTTTAATTATTTAACAGCACAACACTGTCTGTCATTTGATTTAACACTTTAAGCCAAAGCCAATGTTTTCACATAGATTAAAATGCTTACTAATGCAGGGCACCAGACAACATCAGAAATGAAGTGTCAAAAGTCCCAGTGTTGCAAGATTTATAAAATGTCACTGATTGTGCTGATAGTTCCTTAACACAATTAAACTGGCAGCAGAATGGCTCCAAGCTGACATCTCCAGCTTTGGCAGAGAGACATATCTGAAAGAAAGAAATTCTGCAGGGCATTGAGTAGCTCAGAGTTGTAGTTTTTGACCTTAATTCACTGTCATTTCACCTCTGGGACCTGATGTTGAAAGTAACTTTGTTTTGAAGTGAGCACATTCTGTTCTGGATAGCTGCAAACATTGATGCATATGAAACAAGATCAGGCAATCGGTTTCTAGTGTGTTAAATTACATGTTACAGAACTGATTGAGATGTCACGCAAAATCCTGATTTAAGATATGAAACTGAGGTGGGGGGAAGAATAAAAATGGTTGGAATTTAGATATGAAACTATTATAATGTCCTAATTACGTTATCCTTAATGAAAAATAAATATAAGCACAATTTCATTTAAAAATCTTTTTGATTAAGAAGAACGTTAAAATGTCATCTAATTCCTTACTCTGGTTCTGATTTTGTTTTTCTGTTAGACATCTGGACTGTAAACTGTCCAGGACTGATATTTCTCTGGTATCAAAATGAAAACATTTTTTATGCTTAAAAAAAAGTAATAAATAAATCTCTTTGACATTAACTATAATAACATTCTGACCTGTTTTCATTGGGGTTGCATACATGAAAATGAAGGCTGATGTTACATTGGTGCCCGGTTTTATGAACATCTATTTAAGTGAGTAATCCTTCCTCAGGTAAAATTCCCTTCTTTGGTAATGGGAGTTTTTGTCTGAGTAAGGAGTTATCGATGGATTAATGCACCAAAAAGTTTCACTTTTCAATAAATATATATTCTATTGCTGGGAAAAGCCTCTATTGTCCATGTAGGACAGGGGAGGCCAAACCATGGCTTGTGAGCCTCATGGGGCTCTTTTATAGTTAAAGTGCAGCTCACAGAGCACCTCTCACCTGTCCCCATTCCCTGCTTAGCTGACTGGGTGGTGGAGTTCGGGACACCTGCCTTGCAGCAGGGTGGTGGCGTAGGGAATTCTGTCCAGAAGGGATGGGGGTCTTAGGGCTTCAGCCCCACAGGGTGTGCTTGTTGGGGCTTGGGGCTTCAAGCCCCAAGCCCTGTCAGGCACCTCCCATGGGGCTGAAGTCCTGAGCACCGGGTGCACCCCAGCTCTCAAACTTCTGAAGATTGTCACATGTGGCTTGGAGGGTCAGTTAGTCTGGCCACCCCTGTTGTAGAAGATACTGGAATATTTACAGGCCACAAGTAGTTGCCCAAGAAGATAGCTGCTACTCACAGAGAATTAAGAATATGTGCATTGAAAACACTGAATTCTCCTAATCATAACCTGCTCTTGTGAATCCTGAGGAGTAGGTGTGTTTGGAGGCAGGGCCGGCTTTAGGCCTATTCCACCAATTCCCCTGAATCAGGCCCCGCACCTAAGAGGGCCCCGCGCCCAGTGAGAATCCCTTCCCTGGCTAGAGGCGCCTTTTTAATTTTTACTCACCTGGCAGCGCTCCGGGTCTTCAGAGGCACTTCGGCGGTGGGTCCTTCGCTTGCTCTGGGTCTTCGGTGGCACTTTGGCGGCGGGTCCTTCAGTGCCGCCGAAGACTTGGAGCGAGTGAAGGACCCGCCGCCGAAGTGCCGTTGAAGACTCGGAGCACAGCTCGGTGAGTACAAGCCCCACGTGTTTTTTTAACATTTTTTTTTAAGTCATCCCACCAAAACTGTTCGAATTGGGCCCCGCACTTCCTAAAACTGGCCCTGTTTGGAGGTCCTTCCTCTCTAGTTTGTATGGCACTGAAGTGAAACAGCTGAACTTCTTTGGTGCCTCAGCTAATCAAAAAAAGGTGGCTTTCTTACCTTCAGACCAATCAACAAAAAAGAGTCAGACACCTTCAGCCTGATCCAAAGTCCATTGGAGTCACTGGAAGCAAGTTATGTACCTAGTGATATAGATAATTGCCTAGAGGGAAATAGGTTCACTTTAAATCAATTGCTTTTATAAATTCCACTAGGTGCCTATCCGCATGTTTCGGCCCCTAAGTCTTTCCACTGATTTCCATAGGTTTGGAACCAAGCTCCTAGAGGATGCAAGCTATAGCAAAGAGTTCGGTAATGTAAATGTCTGTTTAGACATTGGACAACGTTTGGATGTTAATTTAAGTGGCATTGGGAGGAAGAATATGCCTGGTGACTCAGGGCTGTGAAGATTTTATTATAAATCACAAAAAAACAGTTTCACAAAAGAACATCTGCTGGAGAAGCAAGAATACAGTGTCATGGCAACAGTCTGCCTCTTATACCCAAATGCTCTGTGAATAATGTATTTTATCGTTGCTGATTCTGAGCCTTTGTCAGCTAAGTTTTTGGTAAATATCCTAAAATTCTTGTGTAACTTCAGTGATACAGGAGTTAACATTCTAAAAGCAACAAATAAAGTTATTCTCCATCTGTTAATATCTTACTACCCAATATTCCTTATAACTTAATCCTTTAGTAGAAGCAGAAACTACACTTGCCTGTCAATCCTACTGTAGAAACCACAAAATGGGGTGAACAGCCTTTTACATGGAACCAGGGACTATGCCTATAAAATTGTTTGCTTGTGAAAGTAATAGGTATAATGAGATGATTCATAGCTTTGTAAGACCAGATGACATCATTATGATCATCTAGTCTGATGTTCTAAAGAGCACAAACCAAAGAACCTCACCCAATATTTTTTTCCTCAGACCTGTGAAGCTCAAAAGTTGCCCGTTCCACCAACAGAAGTTGGTCTGATAAAATATATTACTTCGCCCACCTTGAAAAAAAATATATAATTCAGGAACCAATGCCGAATTCATACCATGTATGAGCAATTTTGAGATATTCAAAATGAGTGGAATTTAAAGGCATATTTATAATCCATTAATAGTGCACAACACAGTATTTTCCATTTTGTTAAATGTTTCCAACATCATTGTATTTTGAGTGAATTGTACCCATGTGAAAGGAACCAGATGGAAAGCCCTGGTGGCTGAAATTTTTTATGTATTAACATAATTCATAACATAGGCAGTGGCAGTACACACTTCTCCCACAGTACCTTGTTAATGCATCTCAAAATTTACCAAAATGTCCTCTTCGAAGTATGAAAGGGTAGTTCAGATTCCAACCTTTTACAGTCCTTGATCTGTCAGCTGGAACTGCTAAGAGGATCATCAGTTAGTGTAACTAAGTGTTTTAAGGTATAATTCAGTCACCTACAAGAGTGGTGGACTCAAATGACCATCCAATTAAGATACTTTTAGACATTATTCTATGATGATTTTCAAAGATGGCAGTAGAATCCCTTAAGATTAAAACAAATGGTAACTAATCCATGCATATTTATTCAAAGAGGAAAAAATATTTCAACACATGCATAAAATTGCAGATTTAAATATTATTTTTGTTTATTAACAATTTTAGTTTTCCTATTTTTTAATCATGTTTGGAACTGCCATTCTCATTGCTAATTGCAGGCTCCACAAAGTCTTTGAGCCAATAAAATTTAGCACTCCAAGGTATGGTTTTGCTTTTCAAGTGTTGGCATTATATAATGTATTGTCTTGTTAGGTTTCTAGGTAGCAGCCTCTGTAGCACTGAAGGCAGTGTTGGAAGGCTGCCAGCTAACAGGAGGTTGGTTTGCTTTTGTTACAGGTTTGGAATGATTGACAGCAGATTTCACAATTGAGTACATGTTTGTATCACATATTGTACTTTGGAGATAAAAACAAGAATTCATTTGTATCTGTTAATTTACAGACGTAAACTGCATACCTTTTGATATTACCTCTCTGGGGCATTAAAAATGGGTTCCATTCAGTTTAGATATTAATAATAATTAATCAGATATCCAAGCTCAATCATTTTTATCAGATTGCTCTAACTAAGAGAGATCAGCACAAATACAGAAAGCCAAAATTCATGATTTCTATAACTACTCTATGTGGGACACAGGCTGCAGTGGTCACTGTTCCAAAACTGATTACTTTTTCATGGGGTTTTATGTCCTACTTGTTTATCTTTTTTCACAATTTGCTGTTAGCTACACACCTACTAGCGTCCAATTATCATCAAATGTCAACCTTGCACTCAATGGTCTAGACAGCTACATCTTAAGTCTTAGGCTCCAAGTTTCCAACTAGACATACTTACAAAAGGTCAAGAACAGTTTGACCTACTTAACAACAACAATAATACTAGGTGTCAAGGTTCCTTCCCCACTCTGAACTTTAGGGTACAGATGTGGGGGACTTGCATGAGAAGCTCTAAGATCAATTACCAGCTTAGATCTGGTCTGGCTGCCACCATTCACAAGCACTCCCTTCCTTGGGTAGCCTTGAGAAACTTCACCAATTTCCTGGTGAACACAGATCCAAACCCTTTGGATCTTAAAACAAGGAGAAATTAACCATCCCCCTTCCTTTCTCCCACCAACTCCTGGTGGATCCAGATCCAACCCACTTGGATCTAAAAACAAGGGAAAAATCAATCAGGTATTAAGAAAAAGGCTTTTAATTAAAGAAAAGAAAGGTAAAAGAAAACCCTCTGGGAGAGATTAACATACCAGCTACTCTCACAGACAACAGATTCAAAACACAGAGGATGTTCCCCTGGGCAAAAACTTAGTACACCAATGAAAATACCCAAATACCCAATTTGATTCTACCTCTAACTGCACAAGACAGGTTAAAAAGAAATACACATAAACCTATTTATTCCTTTCTAAAACTTACTACTCTGAGAAGAGGCTGGTTCCTTGATCTTTTTCACTCCGGCTGAAACTGAAAACTAAAAAAGGAAAAAACCCTCCTTCATTTTGAAACATCTTGTTCCCCCACTGGTTCCTCTGGTCAGGTGTCAGCTAGGTTAGGTGAACTTCTTAACCCTTTACAGGTAAAAGAGGCATTAACCCTTAACTATCTGTTTATGACACTAGGTTACATATCTTGCTCTTCAACACTTCTCAACCAATCATTTCATTTTGCCATTTGCTTTTGGTTACAATTTTATATTATCCAATTATATGTTAATGTCACATTTGTGAACAACATTTCCTATACACTTGCAAGACTTATTTCTTTCTTGAAGTTTTGGATACAATTTCATAATGTGTTCCTCAAGTAGTCTGGGCCAATCACATTTGCTACCACATGTGCAACTACTTTGTGCAGCAGTAAAAAACAGGTCCTAGCCTAGTTACATTTTGACCCCATAATAGATATAAAATTTAGGTGAAAGTGATTTTCCATGTTTTTCTCTCAGCATAACTGAGAGTTATGCTGGAAGTTCAAGGCCCATATGGCAACAGAAGAGAGCTTCAGATATTTGGGTAGCTATGCCTTGACCTCATACCTCCTGAAGTCAATGTAAAAGGTTCTCTTTAACTTCAGTAAGTGTTGGATCAGGTCCTTACTCAATTACAGGGCCACTGGGGGTGGAGGGGGCAGTGGGGCAATTTGCCCCAGGACCCACAAGGCCCCCATGAGAATGCTCTGGCCCCGGCCCCACCTCCGCCTTCCCTTATCCCTCAGCGCAACACGTCCAGGAGCGACCCTGGACAGAACTAAAGTGGCGTGGCTCAGGCGGGGCCTGAGCTCCTCCCCACTCAAAGCCACATGGTAAGGGGGCTGGACCTGAGATCTGGTCCCACTGGAGCTGCATGGTAAGGGGGCAGGACCTGAGCTCCTCCCTGCTCATTGCCATGTGGTAAGGGGACGGGGCTGTGAGCTCCGGTCCTGCTCAGAGCCGCGTGGTAAGGGAGTGGGGCTGCGAGCTCTGGGCCGAGCGGCAAGAGATCAGGCCCCGCTGGAGCCAGGCCACTGCAGCACTGTACAGGGGTGCTCCTGGATGCAGTGCACTGAGCCCCCGGGAGAGGGGGTGGCGGGGATAAGCAGCATGGCAGGAGGACGGGGGGGTTTGGATAAGGGGCAGGGAGTCCCGGGGACAGTCAGGGGACAGGGAGGGGACAGAGGTTCTGGAAGGGCGGTCAGGGGATGGGTAACAGGGGGGTTGGATTGTGGGCATTCCAGGGGTCTGTCAGGACTCGGCGGGGCGGGGTGGTAGATAGGGGTCGGGGCAGTCAGGGAATGGGGGGGTGGGTGGGGTGGTCATTGGGGAGGGGGTCTTGGGAGGGTGGTCGGGGCACAAGGAGCAGGATGGGTCGGGAATTCTGAAGGGGGCAGTCGGGGGGCAAGAAGTGGATGGAGCTCAGATAGAGGGCAGGGCTAGGCTGTTTGGGGAGGCACAGCCTTCCCTACCCTAAAGCTCATTCAGCAGTTTGAGGCTTGCAGACAGCTATTTAACACAAAGAGCCAAGCTGTTATATTTTCCATGGGGGAGGGATCACATGAGAAGAGCAATAGCCTACACCACCTACCTCCTTCCCAACCCTACCAAGGGAGACCCCCCCCCCCGCATTCCCCGAGGCTCCAGAGGTTCTTCAGGTAATTCAGTGGTTCTCAAACTTTTGTACTGGTGACCTCTTTCACACAGCAAACCTCTGAGTGTGACCCCCCCTTATAAATTAAAAACACTTTTAAATATATTTAACACTATTATAAATGCTGGAGGCAAAGCGGGGTTTGAGATGGAGGCTGACAGCTTGCAACCCCCAGTAATAATCTCGTGACCCCCTGAGGGGTCCTGACCCCCAGGCTGAGAACCCTTGGGCTAATTTAATTTTAGCACCCTGTGTCCATTCACATGCATGTGCTATTTTGAGCATTTCAGTTTTCACAACATAGGTTCATCCCAGATTCTGGAACAAGCTCAAATGCTCAGTTCGTGGAGTAGGTACATAAGCTATACTAAAGACAAACCCACAGTAACTGTCACCAGTTTGTAAGGGACCCCATGGAGCCAGTGTCGAGGAAACAGATAAATGCATGGAGGTTAAGTCCATTAATGGCTATTAGCCAGGATGGGTAAGGAATGTTGTCCCTAGCCTCTGTTTGTCAGAGGGTGAAGATCGATGGCAGGAGAGAGATCATTTGATCATTACCTGTTAGGTTCACTCCCTCTGGGGCACTTGGGATTGGCCACTGTCGGTAGACAGGATACTGGGCTGGCTGGACCTTTTGTCTGACCCAGTATGGCCATTCTTATGTTCTAAGCTAAATGAACCCAAACTTATGGAGACAGATATGAGTCAAGGAAGCCAGCAGAGTATCAGAAACCTGGAAAAATCTCTGACTGGGTGGGCTCAGGCGTTTGGTCACAAGCTGAGGTGATTCAAAAATTTTGGATTTTTTTAAGCAGAATTTTTTTATTGTTTCTTTAAACAAACACAGCAAGCAGCAAATATTTGACCACACACTTCTGAAACCCCAAACCATGTTCAGGTTTTGGCAGACTAATTTCAGATTTTCAATTAAAAAAAAACACGACAAATTTTGAAGGAAAGCAGACATTTTTCCTGCTTTTTAAAAACCCCTAGTTTTTGATCCAAAAAAAGTTTTGACAGAAAATATTTGTCCAACCCTTTCAGTGAGCTTTAGTGCCTTTTAGCACTAGCTGATGCTGAGAACCAATGATACCTTGTAAAGGTGACTTGAAAATACGTTTTCTCAAAACTGGGTTTGTGCCAAGATGTGGAAGTTTTTAAAAGTTTATTTTTCCCAGGGCTGCCCAGAGGGAGGGGGGGGGGCAATTTGCTTCAGGCCCCGCAGGGGCCCCCACGAGAATATAGTATGCTATAGTATTGCAACTTTTTTTTTATGGAACGGGCCCCTGAAATTGCTTTGCCCCAGGCCCCCTGAATCCTCTGGGTGGCCCTGCCAATTAGAACACAACCAGAGATTACTACCAAAATAGAGCCTATTCAAAATTAGTGATAAGTTTAACCCACAAAATTCAGATCTGGATTCAGACCTAGATATCAAAAACATCAAAGTTAGACACTATTGGAATCTGTGTTTTGTTCCAGCTTGTTATAAAGGGAAGGAATGATTTACAAAAGCTGGATCCACCTTTCAAACTCCACAAATATATTACAATATAATCACCTTCCACAATAGCAAAATATTGTATAATGTATTATGCGTCTGTTTTAATAAAAGAAAATCATGAGTTTTTATAGAAAAGCAATAAGACAAATAATGAAAAATAAAAGTTTCAACAATTCTCAGGAAGCATCCTGGCTGAAACACAGTGGACCAGATTCTTAGCTGGAGTAAACTGGCATATCTCCACTGACTTCAATGGATTATTGATTTGCACCAGTGGTGGATCTGGTCCAGCAACTCACATTACAAATGCTTTAGCTCTTTGTGTCTCCAAAGCAGCTTCATTTGACTTCCTAAGCTCTTGTTTAATACAAGAGCAAGAAGAAGGGAAAAAACTGAAATTCCATGTTATAAAATATCATCTCTCCATTGCCTTTGATAGAGTGGAGCAAATTTACACCAACAGATAATTTGGTCCTTCTTGTTTAAGATCATTCAAGTGTAGTCAATACAACCACCATCACCTGTTCAAGAAGAGATGGAGGGTGGAGGACCATCAGTCACTCACCAGTGACTTCACTAGAATAGCAAAAACAACAGTAGATCTGGCAGTGTTGTCCTTTTAATAGGTTTTATTAAAACGTGGTCCTGAGAACAGAGCCCAGAACCCAAGAGTGGCTGTGTCCATCTTATTCTTGAATTTTCCCTTTAGGTTTTAATTTTGATTTTACAGAAAAAATACCAATGACAGTAAAAATATAAAACATTAACATTGATGTCTCCCCGACACTTCCCTGTTTCATTGTGTTGATGTCTTTTATACTGGTTCCCGTCTATACCCATGGTCTTTGGAACTGAGCTCAAGAGAGGAGTAAAGGTAAAGATATAAAAGAAGAAACTTAAAAACAGGAAATGTGGCTTTGCTCTCCACGCTATTTATGATGTTGCAATGAAATTAAATCTGTGCCCAATGTGACTCTACAGAGGCTTAGATATATGACTAGAGAGCTGAAGTGAAATTCACATTTTGTTTACATGGGTTAGGGTCACCCTGACTATATTATTTATGAGTAGCAAGAGAGAAGTGGAGCCATGAGTCAGTAAGTAGATGATTCTAATAACTGGGGGTGGGGGAAATACCTTGAATTTTGCCTTAACAGCTAATGCCTTTTTATTTACGTGTGTGTGTGTAAAAAATTGATAGAAGGAATATTTATATGGGATTTTGTTGCTTCCATGCTGAAGTTTTACCCAAGTAAATTAATTGATTGTGAGATTTAGAGTGTTGCCTAACATTTGCCATATTTATTCACACACAATTGGTAAGATAAATGACAAGTATACAGTAAATATACATGTGCAGTATGTATATATTGTGTGTCTCCTAGTGTATATTTTGATTATCTATTGTAGCATATAATAAATGATATATGAGGTAGGGTGCGTAGGTGTGTGAACTCAATTGACCATCATGACAAAAGCAAGTGCAATTTTTGAATGGGCTGCTATAGTTTCAAGGCAAACTTGCTGGTAATATAATAGATGACTATTTTAGCCTTGTGTGAGTAGTGCCTATCCCCTGTAGCTCTGTAGAAAAGAGACAATCATATCACACTTGAAGATGTGCTGAGCTAATAACTCATTCTTTATCTATAAAGAGGTATTCCAGCATGGCATTAATGATATCAAATAAGTGTATAACATATATTTGAATTAAAAGAAGCATTATGCACTAAATTATGGATTTAAAGTTGTATAGATTACTATGCAGGGGAAGGGGAAGTATACTAAATTAAGGCAAATAAAAGTTTTAACTACAGGAACATAATTATAAAGTGAGATGAGTCATATATGTCATACATGTACCCTCTAAATAACTACCTAGAACAAATTCTATTTTAATAAAAAATATGCCCAACTAGATCTCCCAATGTATTTAGTGGGAACAGAATTAGGCCCTAGTTTAATAAAATCTGTTACCAAAACAAGAGCAAGGGTGGTGATAATGATCCCATGCCTTTCACTAGAAAAGATTTACTCTTCCCAGAGTCGTTGGTGCTTTTTGATTTTCAGAGATAATACACAAAAAAGTGCTTCCCTGCAAGGATACGTTCAATTTAATAATGAAAAGCAATGTTTATACAAATGGGGAAATGCACTGTATTTTAAGCAATGCTATCTCTGTATAAGTTTAGCGGAACACATTAAGTTTTGTCCAAGGAGATAATTGAGTAAAATATGAGCTACATCAACGTGCAATGGCTTGAATTTGTCTTTGTAGAATGTAGCATGAGTCCTGTTGCATGCCCACGACTATTCTATCATGGCTTGAGGTACTTAGATAAAAGAACATCATCCTAGAAACTTTCCTCCAATATAAATGTCATACTTGTCACCTTTGAGCAGCATGGTTCTCCTCCACAACATGGGAAAAGACAAGGGAACCAGGTGAATGGGGATAACAGCTCTTCAGCATGACTCCCCTCCCCCAACCCCTTGGAAGCCTCCTGTGAGGAAATGGTGTGAAGATGGAGCTTTAGGGGTTAGGAGAGTGTTTAGTGAAGTATGGAAAAATAGAGCAGCCCCCATATGTAGCATGTTCCCAATGAGAAGGCATGAATCTCCACAGCAAATTACTATACAGTTTAACATTTCTCTGACCAACCCTACCTTCCACACAAAAGCATTAATTCTTCACTAATTGAAGCCGTGGGTAGGGAGGAAATGGTAGGATGGCTCAGAAGCCTAGCATGTGGCTAGGGGTAGGGGACATGAAAGAGAATATGCTCCATGATTATGGTTACATAGAGTTGGAGACTGTCTATGCTGCTGATTCCTGCCCTGAGTAGGCCTACCACCTCCTAAGGCAGTGGGGCTCTACATTTCACTTCAGTGAAGGAAATTAATCTTTCTGAGCTTTTGAAGGGTGTCCCTCCACTACTGGTGAGTGAGAGCCTCAGGTTCTCCACCCGTCTTCACACAACCTCCAGCCTACTTTTCAGCCACTCCAGGATCGAGGTGACCTTTCCACCAACCCTGCCCTTTAGTCTGAGATGCTCTGTCTCTGTGGACACCTACTTTGAGAAACGTTGCAAGACCTGGCTGGCAGCAGACGGAGGGAGGGCACAGGGAGGATGTCAGGCACAAACAAGTTATCTGCCGGTGGAAAGCTGGCAAAGAAAGCTACGACATCTACTGTACTAGCTGCCCCACCCACTGCTGATATAAGGGGAGAGAGATGAAATATTAGTAGCATGGATACTGAGTGGGAGTGGAGATGGTTATGATGGAGCACTGCTCTACTACACCAAATTCTCCATGGGTGAAATGTTCCTGAAGGACCTTATGCTGCTGGCATAAATTTGGGCTGCCCCTGTCTAGCACTAACTTGCATTGGGGCCAGAAATGTCTGAATCAGGGAACTGCAAACTCCTCCATGCAGACCCCCTCTTCCTTTCTTGCAAAGCCTTATGGTTTAATGGTGAAAGTATTCACACTGTATAAGAAGTGTAGCACTGAGACCAGCCTAGCTGTCACAGAACTGATCCAACTGCAATACAAAAAAAATGGCTTATATTTTAATGTTTGAAATGAGACAAGACAATAAATGGCAGTTGACTAGAAAGTTTCTTTAAAAAAAACAAAAGAAAAAGAAACAAAAAAGAAACTTTAGGTTTAAAATATGGATATGTGCTTCTGATGGCAGAAATAAAAAATGAAAGTGATGGCCATTAAATATCTCTTATCAGACACTTGTTCCCAGAAGGACGTTAGTTTATCTGTTAGTTATATAGCCTTTTAAACTGAAATGTGTGTTTTGGATTGATTAGGCATGAGTTCCAATAATGTATGATAATTAATGTAAGTAGTCATTTTTAAAGGAAATGCCCACTTAATGTTCCCATATAACCCTGATTCCAGTGAATTCATTGAGAAAACATTGAAATATATTTAAAGGGACCCCTGTTACATCTGCACGAATTTTAAAACAGTATCATATTCATTTTTATAATAATATCAGACACTATTTGTGTGTGTAGAGAGATGGGTACTTTTTCAGTACAATCACCTTCTGCCTGTCTCATTCAGTAATGAAACAATCCTTTGCATGTGACATCATAATTCACTGCCACAGACATGCATGTGACGGCATAGGGTGAAATATTGTTCCACTTGAAGGCAATGGGATTTTTGCCATTGATTTCAAAGGAGCCATGATTTCACCCATAATCATCGGATTAGGGCATCGTTGAATCAGGTGGGAGGCTTGAGTAGATTATAAAATGAAATTATTTCTATTTGCACACTCATTTTCTTTGATAAGCAGAAATAAAACAGAACACAATACACATTAGGTCTGCGAGGATTCTCAAATAGCTAGTGGGGCAATTAATTGCCTGGTAACTATATCTCCTGTGATGGGATTTACTCTCCATATAGACTCAGACTCAGACTCATAGACTTTAAGGTCAGAAGGGACCATTATGATCATCTAGTCTGACCTCCTGCACAATGCAGGCCACAGAATCTCACCCATCCACCTCTATAACAAACCCCTATCCTATGTCTGATTTATTGAAGTCCCCAAATTGCGGTTTGAAGACCTCAAGCTGCAGAGAATCCTCCAGCAAGTGACCCGTGCCCCATGTTGCAGAGGAAGGCGAAAAACCTCCAGGGCCTCTGCCAATCTGCCCTGCAGGAAAATTCCTTCCTGACCCCAAATATGGCTCTTGAGAGGACTTTGGAACTGGAACAAAGGCCAGCTGAGAAGAATGCTCCAAACCCCCTTGTTTCCCCAAGTTTGTTGACAGGATTCAAGTACCAAGCTGGAAAGATTTGAGAAGTCAAGATTTGAGAAGTCAAGATGCTGGGTGCTCATCAGGCACCCACACTAAGCTACGTAGGAAGACTAAGCCTGGGGCCAGAGTGGGTAGGAAGCCACTTTCAAAATAAAGAGGAGGAGACCGGATAAAGAGTAAGAAGATCTCTGTTTATATTGGAACTACCTTTGTTCTTGAAAGGAGAGGCTGGAAGGGCCAGAATATGGGCCTGGAGAAATCGACCCTGTGACATCTCCATGCACTGTACTGAAAAATTTGTATACTAGCTGCGGCCACTCTTCTATTCATTGAAGAGATATTTGCTAATAAACTGTTTTGCCTATAGAAAAAAAGGAATCGCAATGACAGCAAAATATTTAAACTAGAAATCTCCATTAGCATAGCTGAATGCAAGCTCACATTTACCAAAGGTGTGCAGTGACATTACTTAATGATAGGTGAGTAAGTATTATCCCAAAAGAAGACACAGAAACTTGGGTATTGTAAGCTGCATAGAGGAAAATTGTTACAGATTTTGCATTGTTCCTCCTGGGAGGCCCAAAACAGTCCCAATAAAGTCATGTTTTCCGCCTTATGTCCTATGGACCAGAATGGTGTATAGGGACTAGAGCAGGCCAAAGTAATAATTAATGGAGCTGCTACTGATGAGACGAGCTTTTTAGCTGTTTTGACACTGGAGATTAAAATTTAGATACTGTACATTTGGGCAGTCTCAGGATCTGCCCACGCAACGCAGGTAACACTGGGTATTAAGACTCCAGAAACACAAGTCACTTTAGACATGTTCTTTTAAGTTTGCCATCCCTTATTTATCATGGGCCATATCTTTCTTACATATGCATAGTTCACTTTGACCCATGGGAGGTCTACTTTGGCTTATATTACAAATGATTTGTGTGTCAGGGAAGTGTATGCAAATTTAATTGGAAGTGACTGAATATATTACTAGTGCTATTATCTCATCCTTAAATAAAATAAAGCTGCAATCATTGAGAAAACATATCAAGGCAGCAGTGCATCCAACCTGGAAACTTCTGTACTATGTGATTTGTTACCCCATGAGAGATACAATTGCCAGTACTATTCTCAGTAGAATTTCTGGAAACAATCTATTTTGTTTTCAGCAAAATATGTAAAAGAAATCAAAATGTTTTCATTTTCATTTACAATATTTTTTCAGATTTTTTTAGGGCTTTTAAAGATAAACAAGCGTCTGGAAATTGATTTTGGGTGGGAGGGGTTTGAAAGTTGAAAAGTATTCAGTTTTCCAATAGAAATAGAACATTTATTGTGAAAATTAGTCAAAAAGGTCATTTTTCATTTTTAAAAAATCACATAAAAATGAAAAATTTGCAACCTTCTCTAACTCTTTGTTTTCTCTGGCTTCTGTTTCCCCTCAGGAGGCTAGTGCAATCCGAGGAGTGAATGGGGTATTGGCCAGGGAAGCTTGAGGAATATATTAATTCTGCACTCCTTATTGTTAACTCCACCAGCAGAGCACTTATGGAAACTGATGGCCTCAGCTGATGAAAGCACCCTGGCAGGGTGGCAGGATTACCTGTCCTCCAAAGGTGTTTCAGAATTCAATTTTGAGCAGGGGAAATGCTAAATACACTCTTGTACACATTATGTCTCTGTTCAAATCACTCTGATTTTGTACCAAATTCCTGCTGTGAATCAGGGGAAAACAAAATAAAGCTCTCTACATTTCACTTATGCATGAGGAAGCTTTACTTTGTATTATCTTTAAATTTAACGCCTGCATAAGCATTGACAAAAGTGATCCTGCTCTTTTTTTTCCCCCTACACTTCTCCAAAGGAACAGAAGTCTGAAAAACACAGATTAAATGCTTTTTTGCAGGTGTGGGAGACAAGATATTTTTGTACAGTAATATCCATTTATAAAGTTTAGCATATGTATTATCTAAACACCGACATTTGTTAGCATCAATGTATGGCATATATTCCTGGCAACATTGTTTTTGCTTCTTGTCAATGACTAGTGCAAACAGCTATGGATCACAATTCCACAATTAGATGAATGTGAGCAAACCCTTGTGGAGCTCCAGTAACACAGCTGTATGGACAATGATTGTACAGATATAAACCTCTGTATCTTACATAAAGGGTCCCTCATCCCCTTTCTTCAGGTAGCACTGAAACAGGAAGAAATAGAAAATGTAACAATTTTACCTGAAACTTAGACACCAATGAGTTTACTATGCATACAACACAACTGTTCTCATGACAAATTTACCCCAACAAATTAGAATTGAATAATAATCTTAAAATAAATAGAAAAACTTACCAACACAATATATGCAGCTGCACCATTGTCTAAAGCTGCCAAATAGCTATTTATGTTTCAGTTACTGTATTACAAAGAAACAAAAGTCTTTCACATTACTCCTCGTCATCTTTCAGATACCTGATCAATACCTTGATAGGCTTTCCTCTTTACCCACACCTTCTTAATTACCTTTCTAGTTATTTTGTGCTGACAGGAAATCTTGGAATCTTAGGGCTTGTCTACACTGGCAAGTTTTGTCTATGAAACTTATTTTGACAAGGAAAAATCGACAAAAGTAAGTTGCCAAAGCATGTCTACATTTGCTCCCTCTGTCGACAGATCATTCCATATTCAGGGCACTATTGTCAACAGCGAGAGCAATGGATGTGGGTATGTATCCCACAGAGCCTGGCGACACCATCCGTTGCTAGGTGTTGTGGGAATGTGGAAACGGACCTTGGTGCATCCTGGGATGTGCAGAATGTACCATCATGCACCGCTTTGTGTTCCAGCCCTCCAATAGTTTCTGGCTTCATTTAGCGCCATTTTTCCAACTGTCAGTCTTTTGTAGTGTGCACCAGCATCTGCAGTGAGAGAGGACTTCTCTCCTATGTGCTGTTAACTGTCACGAGGACATTGCACATGGCAGCACAGTTACTCTCAGAGTTACTCACAAAGTTACTGACAGAGGATGAATTGCAGGCACCTGAGTGTGATATGGACATCAGCTACTTATCAGTGCTTTGTGCATTCACAGAGCAGCTGCATACGGTAGACCGAGGCTTTTGGCTTAGGGAAACAAGCACTGATTTGGAGGGATCGCATTGTCATGCAGGTGTGGGATGAAGACCAGTGGGTACAAAACTTTAGGATGCATAAAGCAACCTTCCCGGATCTATGTGCTGAGCTGACTCCCGACCTACGGTGCAAAGATACCAGACTGAGAGCTGCCCTTTCAGTAAAGAAGAGTGTTGCAATCGCTGTGTGGAAGCTGGCGAATCCAGACTGCTACCAGTCAGTTGCAAATCAATTTGGAGTAGGGAAGTCCACTGTTGGGGCTGAAATACTCCAAGTGTGCAGGGCAATAGATTGCATTCTGCTGAGAAGGACCATAACTCTGGGAAATGTGCATGAAATAGTGGATGGCTTTGCAGAGATGGATTTCCCTAACTGCGGCGGGGTGATTGATTGCACACACATTCCAATTTTAGTGCCAGCCCACCTTGCCTCTGAATACATCAATAGGAAGGGATACTTCTCCATGGTGTTGCAGGCTCTTGTGGATCACCGGGAGCATTTCATGGACATCAATGCAGGCTGGTCTGGAAAGGTGCATGACACACACATCTTCAGGAACAGTGGCCTGTACAGAAAGCTGCAGGCAGGGACTTTCTTTCCAGACCACAAGATCACAGTGGGGGATGTGGAAATGCCCACAGTAATCCTGAGAGATCCGGCTTACCCCTTACGGCCCTGGCTCATGAAACCTTACATAGGGAACCTGGACAGCAGCAAGGAGCGTTTTAACAACAGGCTGAGCAGGTGCTGCATGGTAGTCGAATGTGCCTTTGGCCGTTTGAAAGCTCACTGGAGGTGTTTAAATGGCAGGCTAGACATTACTGAGGATAATATTTCTGTGGTCATAGCCACGTGCTGCACTTTGCATAATCTGTGTGAATCTAAGGGTGAAATGTTTGCTCAGGTGTGGAGCACTGAGGCAGAGCGCTTGGCTGCACAGTTTGAACAGCCAGATGCTAGGGCTGTCAGAGGAGCTCAGAGGGCTGCTATTAACATCAGAGAGGCTTTGAGGAACCACTTTGACAATGAGGGGCAGGAACATGTCTGCTTTTGAGTTGCTTCCCTAGTGCATCCATGTACAATTTTGGGGCCCAAGATCCATGCAACAAAATGCTTTAGAAGCCTATTCCTGAGAGTAAATTGATTGCTATATGCTTTTGTAGAACACAGAATAAAAACACTGTACCATTAAATACCTTAGCCTTTATTTACTGTTAAAAAGGCAAAACCTCACAACTGTGTGTAGTTCCAGCTATCACTGTGCACACTGTGAGAGGGGGTGAAGTGATGGGGAAACTCAGGAGTGCTGTGAAGTGAAAAGGAAGGTGTGGGCATAGAGAAGGGTGGGGTTGGCAAAGAATTGTTCATGTGCTGCAGTGGAGGTTGACCACAGATCTACTCAGTCTGCAGCTGTATCAAAGACTTGAGCATCTCTGTCTGGTCCTCAATAACTTTTATCATCCGCTCTGTCGCTTGCCTAGCAAATGCAGCATTCTCTTTTCTGTCGTGCCTCTCGGCTTCCCAGCACTCTTTGCGTTCCCCGGTCTGTCTTTCATCATGCTGCAGCACCTCCCCGAACATGTCTTCTTTGCTGTGCATAGGATTCTTCCTTATCTGCTGAAGCCGGTCGGCAGGGGTGCCTGGTGTGTTCCTCAAGGTGTGTGCTGAACAGAAGGATTGTTACATCCAGAAAACGATTGAAACATTTTAATAACAAGGACCTTTTGCTAGTAGAAATCATTATCACTCTGACACTTTAGGCAGGCACACAGCTTGGTGAGTGCCGGGAGTGGGGGGAAGGCGGTTGTGCATATGAACAAAACGGTCACGGCTTGCAGGGCAGCTTTGCAGGGAACTCATTCTAAAATTATCCCACACTTTTTCACAGGTGGCCAACCTGCTGGCTGACATCTCGCTACTGTGGGTAGCCAGGGAAACCAGGGCACAACTACCACATGCTTGTGGCTTTCACCCCAGTCTATATGCAGCTCAGCTACATGCCGCTTTGGTCCCAGCTCCAGTGATTGCTAAATGGAATGGTACAGTTTCCTACAATGGGAGAGCTAGCCAGGCTACAATCCCCTGGAATCTGTGGCAGAGGATTAATAAGTACCTCTTGGAAACTTTCCAGAGCCTCTCTCTGGAGGGTTCCCTGCAGGTCTCAATGTCCATCAACACCCTCCTTGGCCATGCAGATTAACTACACAGGGCAATGTCCAGCTCACAGAAAACACTACCTGCCTCCCACTTTTCGATTCTCTACACAAGCCACAGCAACTTACCTGGCATCTCATCTGCTTCCTGCTCCCCACTGAGCACTTCTGGAGTGGAGAAAAGTTCCTGGCTGCCTGCCCCATCGGGCGACCCCACTGGGAGCACCACATCCTCTTCTAGCTTCATCCAGAATTTTAGCCTCCGGGTTGCCCCCTCTTTCTGCTGCCTCCAAAGTATCCACAGGGCCATTGGCAATGGAGGTGGGGTCACCACTGACGATAGCATTCAGTTCCTTATAGAAGTGGCAGGGATTAGGTGCAGCACTGGAGCGATGGTTCGCCTCCCGCACCTTATGATACGCCTGCCTCAACTCCTTTATCTTCGCTTTGCACTGCTGCGTGTCCCAATCATAGCCCTTTTCACACAAGCCTCAAGAAATTTGCCCAGATGTGTCCTGATTCCTATGGGTCACTCGCAGCTGTGACTGAACAGACAACTTCTCCCCATATACTGATCAGATCCAACAACTCAGAGGTGATCCAAGCGGGAGTGCGTTTGGTGCAATAGCCACCCATGCTCATCTGGGAAGCCATCTAGGAAGCCAGCAAGCAGGAAATGAGATTTAAAATTCCAAGGGCTTGCAAGAGGAAGGGGAAGGGGCGGGTTGGCTGCAGGGCAGCAGAGTTCAAACCACTGACCAGAGCAGCAGCATGGAAATTGTGGGAAACTTTCTGGAGGCCCATAAAATAGAGGAAAAAAGCTGTGGTGTCTACACTGGCTGTTTGTCGACAATAAAGGGAGGGGAAAAGACAAAAGTCTCTCGCAGGAGTGGAAGTTTTTTGTTGCCAAAACTGGGCAGGTTTTTTTTTTTTAAAAGAAAGTCACATTGCAGTGTGTACGCTATCTCTGTTTTGTCACCAAAAGGCAGTTTTTGGCAACAAAACTTGGCAATGTAGACAAATCCTGATTCAGTTTTTTTCCCCATTACCAATGACTGAACGAAGAAAGTGGTGAGCTCTTGAAGGCATAACAACAGCAGCGATAATGGAACAGCCTTTCAAGTTCTATACAACAAAAGCTCATTAGACGTCTAAACAGGGTCTCTGAATTGCATGGTGATTTCTTGGGATCCTCCTGGTTTTCAAAACTCAGTTGCTGTTATTGAAAAATATAAAACAGAAAAATCTCTGAAATGAGATTGACAATTAAGTTTGAATTGTATATTAGCTTTTCAATTGAAGCTTCTCTATTTGCCTATAAATTGTCTATTTCACTTACTCTTTAAAGTCAAGGAGGTTTTGAAAGCCAGACATTGTTAAATTTTATAGAAAGGACTGTGTATGATGTAAAAGCAGCAAAGAGTCCTGTGGCACCTTATAGATGGGTTTCAGTGGGGCTGAGGGCTGTAGCATTGGTCTCCTGAGGCCTGATTCTTCTCTCACTTATATGTACACCACTGCAACTCCACTGGCTCCAATGGATTTACCTCTGATTTACATTGGTGTGAGAGGATATTCAGGCTTCAAGGTTTTAAAACTCTCTGTGAATTTGTGTGACAGGGTGTATAGACCCCACACTGATGAGGAAGATGCCAGAGAGGCCCTGGGAACAGGGCTGGCCCCACCTCTCCGTATCTGTCAGTTATGTATAGTAGGGAGGAGGCCTTTAAAAGGGAGGAAACTACAGTTGGCTAAGGGCAAAGGAGCAGGAGTGCTCAAATAGGAGACTGCTGGAGGGACTGCTGGAGCCACAGAGGGAGCTCCCAGCCAGGAGCCTTTCACATCAACTCTACAGAGAATGCAATGAAATCCCAGGGTAACCCAGAGAGACTTGAGCAGGCCTGAAAAATGCAAGCCCCACGCCGCAAGTTGTAAGGTGCTGGAGCTGGGCCAAAGACACCCAACTGGGTGTTGTCAGGCTCCCCCACCAGCTGAGAGAATAACCATGGGGGAACTGTCTAAAAACCCATTTCATCCTATCTTTCTGGTTATATATCCTCTTTCTCCTCTGCCTGCATACTCTGCTGCTCTAACTTTAGTTTCCTCTCTCTCCTCCTCTTCTCCCCAAGTGAGTTAATCCTATATTGTGCTTTCTCAGCCAATAAGGTCTTCCTTTTCTCCCACTGAGTCAGTTCCTGGCTTCAAATATCCTATCTTCATTGAACTGACAAGAGACTGTATCTCTGTCCCCTCAACTGAAGAAATTTGTTTGCTGTCTGTTGCTCAGGTCATAACCTGAGGTTCATTATGGACTTCCATCTGCTTCTGGATAATCAGGAAGTTGCAATGGAGAAAAGTGGGGTTTGTTTTTATTTTTTCTCTTTTGTTCTTGCCTTAGTTCTCCATGCCTTTGTCACCTTGAAACTGGATCACTGCGTGCACTCAACACAAACAATAATAAAACTTTTATATGGACAACAAAAATATCCAGAGTGATGATAGTAAATACTGAAACAAACAAAAGAGAAAAAACCTCCAAGAGTTTTTAGCTGGATTTGAATCCTCATATGTTGGGGCTTATGCCAACATCTAACTATTGGGGTAAGAAGGAAATTTTCAGGTTCCCACTACAGAGTTTCTTGTATCATCCTCTAAGGAATATGGTACTGGCCACAGTCAGAGACAGGACACTGGCCTACATGGACCACTGCTCTGGGCCTGTAGGGCAATTCATAGGTTCCTATGAAGACTATACATGCTGCAATAAAAGTGATCTTTTTGTTTGGAGGCCATTTGACAAAGCATCTCATGTAGCTGGAAAGTTATCAGAGTGGAATAGATTTTTTTTTTCCTTTTCTGCACATAGGAGTTGCATTTGAAGTGTACTCCTAGGGCTGGATTCTGATAACCTTACTTATGTTAAATAGCAGTTTAATGCATCAGTACAGCCACTGAAGACAATGCGACTATTCTTGGAATAAGGTGCTGCTAGTCTGGGGTAAGAATATCAAAATCTGGCCCTTACAGGGCAATATTAAGGATAAGATAACTATGTCCTGATTTCTATTGTCTTGTCTTGTCTTGTCTCTCCACAAATACTACTTTCCAAATTTTCCTCTCACCTATTTTGTTATATCACATGCAAAATGATTTTTTTGCTGCAGTCTTCAAGCATTAACCATCTTTTGGCTTATTTCAGCACTATTCATCAGAGACTTAAAAAAGATAACATGACATATCATAAAAAGAGACAGATTTTGCCTTGGTAAAGAGAGATTTCTAATATTATACAGTATTCAGCCAACCTGTCACAGTTTTAAGAATCGTTAGCATATCTGCTAGTTTGCAGAAGCCTGCAAATATAATGTAACTGGCTGTAAATGATATGCTTGCTCAAAGGAAAAAAAAATCTGTATTGCAGATATTAGGTAATATTTTCTGAATATTAATTTTAAAATGTTCTGCACTTGTGATTTTTCTGAATGAATTACAAATCACAAACAATATAACCTACTTTTGAAGCAATACTCAGTGAAACACCTTAATGTGTGAACTCTATCAGCACATTCCTTTATTTTGCTCTTATTAGATTTTAAGAACTAATACACTCAATTAATATTAGTATCCACCACACAGCGGTAGATAGAGATTTTGAAATCCTCATATTGTGTTTTAATGTTATAAATCAATTTGCAATTTTAATTGGACTAATTATAATATACTGTATGCAGATCTAGCCAAAAAAGCTACACTGTGAGATAAGGTCTAGTTAAAAACTTTTACTGGAAAAGATACTTCTAGCATAACAAAAGTAAGCTACCATGGGCCTTTCAACTAGTATAAATCAGTTCCTAATAGACAAATGTCAAGGTTACAAAATCAGCCTTCCCAAAGGTTATATACTGGCACCATTGTGGGCAGCCACAGCACAGAGATAAATTAGTGATTGGTAATGGGTATTGACTCCATCCACAGAGATGGTCATTCAGATGAAGCATGAGGCATCTGGAGGATGTGATAAAATAAAACTTACATTACCTTTGTATCTGCCCCTACCGAAGCTATGCCTCTTCTGTGGATATGTACACAAGAATTTATTTTTAGTGCTGTCAAAGTGGCACTGTTGAAGAGCTCCAAAATTCACATTCAAATTAAAAGAAAAAAAAATCTAAAATTTAATTTCTGAGGAATATTTTTAATGATCTGTGTTAGAAATGTAAATGTGCTGTTAGGTTTTGCATCATCTCAAAATAAACGGGACACTATCCTAATAATGGACATGTTTGTCATGAGATAGGAAAAGTGCAACAATGAGAATGTGTATGGCTTCTAGTGTAGCAATGTACTGAAATATTTCTTATCAAAATGTTTATGAAAAGATGTTCTTTGCCTATGTGCAACATGTGGTTTATAAAGGTAAAATATAATGATTTATTTATCAGTATCAAGGGTTTATTTTGAAGTTTAGAAGCATTTCCGCTTCCATTGTTCCACTTTGTAACCAGATTGTTGCAGTTTCTAATCACACTGGAATATAAAAATTTAGAAGGCTGTTAAATAGATTTTCCTTGAGAGACCTGCAGGCTAGATACCTCTAATAATCTGATAATGTAAATTTGACTTTGTAATTAGAAAACGTGGGTATTTTCTATGAAGACCCACTGCAATATCCAAATTTCTTTTCTTGCAGGAATCAACCTGCATTTTAAGATAAAATGGAAAAAGGTGATGCCTTCACAACAGCTTTATGTTACTTCCTATTCTTGAGGATCCAGACTCCGAAAACAGATGTGTTAGCTGGTAGAGATTCAGTGCTTATTCCTACACTGCTTATTGGGCATCATAAGGAGCAGCATACTCCTTTAGTCCCAACCACGCACTGCACACTATAAATTAGACACTATAAAGTTAAGCACATGTGTAAGTGATCCTTTATCAGGATCATGGTTTTAATTCTTAGTTGAATTCTCAAGTGCATCTCTTGATGACCAAGACATTTATTTTCCCCATATTTTCAGTTGGCATGTATATGAAGGGTGCATTAGTTATATAGTGCCTTAGGGTACTTTACACCTTACAATGCATGTAAGAAGATAAAGCCTGATGAACAAATAACTTAGAGTACAAACATTAGACTTGGAGAAATTATGAAGGACAATATTCATTGTAAATCTAGTATTTCTTTTTTGTTTGCAGACATTCATTAAATGATTCTTATTTCTGTGAAGGTATTCACTAGTTCAGAGGCGGATTTACAATGAAACACACAGTGCCCTGGCACGGGGTCCCCCAACTACAGGGGGCCCCAGGGCCAGGCAGCCCAGCACCATCCAGCACCCCCTGTGGGAGGACGGTTGCAGGGGCAGAAGCTGTGGGAAAGAGCAGGAGGCACAGGTAGGGAGCTGTTTTAGAGCCGGAGGCGCAGCGTGCGGTATGTTCTCCCAGCCGGTGAGCCGGGCTCCTGCTGCTGGCTGGCGCTGGCAGGTGAGGTGCTGGTTGGGGGTGCGTTGTAGGGAAGGCAGGCATGTTCCCCTGGGGGGGTGTCCGTCCGCGCTTGTCCTGCTGCATTGCTCCTCTGAACAACAGGCAGCGCAGGTGCAGTCCCTGGCGTGCACTGCTGCTGGCGGCCCCTGGAGAAAGCCCAGAGGAAGGGAGTGGCAGGCCAGAGGGCCTCAGCTCTCATGTGCTGCTGCTGCCACAGTTCCCTTTATCAGTGAACAGGAGCAGTGGCGGGAGTAGCCGTGACTGGGAATGCTCCTCCCCCAATCCCCATCCCGCGCACTGCCCCCTACACACACACCCCACACCCTTCTCCTGCACCCCCCAGACACCCAACCCCTCCCCCGACTCCTGCACCCCCCCATCCCCACCTGCACCCCTCGCACCAAACAGAAGCTGCCCCAAGTAAGCGCTCCACACCCCAACCCTGTGCCCCAGCCCTGAGACCCCTTCCACACCAATGTTTTTTCCAATTTTTTTTATAAAGGGCTCTTATCCAAAGCACTTTACAATAGTTAGCTAATGGTACAAGCAATATTTGGAAAAATCATTAAGTGGTCCACTGAGACCCTTAATTTTCAAGTCGTCTGTGAAAAAAAAAAGTTAGACTACAAAAACAATCGAGGTACCTCACTTTATTTTCATTTACTTCCTATTACTTATAATATAGCAGGAGGATGAAGAAAAAAAGAATGAAAAACAGGGATGGGGGAGAAGAGAGAATGTTCTTTTTCTTGGCTGGATCCCCAGGGGGCCCCCCAAAATGAAGCTGAGCACAGGGCCCCACTAACTCTAAATCCGCCACAGCATCAGTTGCATGGATTTGCTGAATAGTGTATATTTATAGATTTCATATGATTGGCTATTTGTGAACAGTTCACTTCAGGTGTTCACTATGGGTCTGATCTCATGTTCAGTGAATTCCGTGAGAGTCTTTCCATTGACTTCTTAGGCATTGCAGCAGCACCTATTTTCTATCCCTGGCTTGTGATTGGACACCTATGTCAAAAGGTATTGTTTCTGCTCCCTGATTGGTGACTGGAATATCTTTAATAGGAGAATAATCAATACAAATAAGAAATAGCACAATAATGTATTCTGTTAGATATTGTCTATAAATAATCATTTGTACTAAAATCTGGTTTTGTGAATATTTTCCACACATGCCCAGTAGCTGTCTAAATACTCATGAGCAATTAATATTACCCTAGAAATGACTCCTTTCTGGAGGATTCTCTGCAGCTTGAGGTCTTCAAACCGCAATTTGGGGACTTCGATAACTCAGACATAGGCTGGGGGTTTGTTATAGAAGTGGATGGATGGGATTCTGTGGCCTGCATTGTGCAGGAGGTCAGACTAGATGATCATAATGGTCCCTTCTGACCTTAAAGTCTATGCGTCTAAAATATCAAACTACCAATTCTACTCACAAGAATGTTTGCAAGTCACTCTCTTTACTGTTTAATCAATTGTATGTGTGTTTCAACATTATTTATATAGACATATAGAGAGAGACCTGTTTTTATAGCAATGATGAAAATTAAAGAAAATGTTACATATGTACATTTTAAAGTCATTCATTTAGAGTCTGTAAGCTCCAAGCAAGGGGTAGTGCCTAGCTGCTCTGCCCCAGGAGTAAAGTAGAGATGGGACAATGACTGTCTTAGTCAAAGTGTGTGCAGTACATAGCGTAATGGGTCCCTGATCTTAGCTTGAGTTTCTAGGTGCTACAGTACTACTAATAAAAAATAAAATAGTGATAATGATTAAGAACAATTAATTATTAATGACTCAGTTACAATTCGGTCCCAGCTTTCCTCCCTGCCTCATGGAGCAGCTTATTTCTTCCCCCTCTAGTCAGCCGGTCCATCTTGCACCTAGGGAGGTGGAGTCAAGGTTCCGCCTACTCTTCCTCTGCCCATCCCCTCCTCACCCAACTGCATGGGGGAGTGGGGGATAGTCGCCCAACTACAGATGCGCTCCCTAGCCCCTATTGCTACCTATAATATGAGCAAGTGCAAGGAGTGTCCTTTAGCCCCTTACTTCCGTGTGTGAGCACAATCTGGCCCAGAACGAATAGGACAAATGTTTTGTTGACTGAGTTCACCAGCATTTTGACATTCTCAACCCATACTACTGTACTAAAATATGATTCTAATGTTAATTTTACAACAAATACATAATTAGGGAATAAACTCGATAAGATGCCAGGAGACAAATGAATATATTGAACAAGTATGGTGTAGGGATAAAGTTCTCTGGCAGGGAATAAAGTTTCTTTTGACAAGGAAATATGACTTCCATATTCTGATAAGAGATTCAGGGAGAGGTCAGAATTGCCTTTGAGCTGTAATTGGTACTTTCCCCTTGTTGTTCATTGTGACTCTGCAGCTTTTCAAGAGAGTAAAATGCAGTGTAGTTTACAAGGTTTCCAGCAAATCTAAATTCTTGTACCAGTTTTGATGGTCAGAGTTCAAATACATTACAAGACAGATTTTCCTTTACAATGCACCAGTAATGTAAAGAAGCCTTAAAGAGGGCATAAATTACAGGTGCACCTAGCATTAATGTTCCTGTACAATATCAGTGCAATGTAAAGGGATTTTATGCAAATGAGAATCAGGCCCTACATGTCCATTCACATTTTAATATAAAGTTTTCTCTCTGTCCAATTGGCATGTGTGTGATAATTACTGGACACCACGTTTGAAAGAAAAGACCTATCACTTAGGTGCTGGGAAAGCAGACACTGTGTCTTATGAAGACTTCATAATTTACAATCCATCTTTTCTGATGAGGTCTACATTTGGAGCAATTCACTCAACCCACATCATATGGTCTGAAAGTGAGTGGGCTGCAAAGGGGCTGCTTAAGTTCCTGGGGAAGATACAGAAGGGAGATCTGGGTACAAAGAGACCCAAGACATCTCCTACCATCCGTTCAGTCCTCCAGATCAGAGTTGCCTGCCTATTTTTCCCTCTCTGGCATGGTATTGGAAGTCAGGAGAGGAAGCGGTGCAGGGAAATGGAAGTCAAAAAGCAGTGGCTGATTGTGACCACAGGAAATTCCCAGTGGGCTCAGCTGCAGTTTACTTCTTCCAGTTGACCGCTGGTATGTGAGCGTGGAGGTGGATGCTCTTTTGGACATCTCTACATTGTGGCCTTTGGGACCTCTGGGCCATCTTGGCTCTTTTCTAGTCTGGTCAAGGGGTGCTTTGGGAATCCCCTGTCAGCTAAAACCTTTGTGGATGCACTTTGCTGCTCGTGGGATAACAATCAGAGGTATATCTTGCTTTTTCCCTTCTTCTACTTCTCATCCATGTCCAAGTTCAACATGGCTTCACAGGAGCTTCAATTATTACTGTACTTTAGCACATAGGAAATGACTTTACAAAAGAAACTCCAGAGAGCCTGAAAATCTGACCACATAGCTAAAGAATTAGGACACACTGATTCTAAATTGTTTCTTTTTCTTTGAGAATAGATGCTCTGTCATTAGAGGGTCTGGTAAATCCTAACTTCAGCTGAAGAACGAGAATGGAACTGAGGGGTTCTCAGGAGCTGGACCATTCCCAACCTTCCAGTGACTGATGGGGCTAATTCTACCTCCTGTGCTGCATTCAGGCTTAAGTACCACTGTAAAGAACTTGTGGACCTTCCAGAGAAGGAGAAATACTGAGTGGTGTTTTATGGCTTACAAAAAAAGAGATGATATAAAGATTACTCTCTTGGTACTGCAATGTAGAACTAATTCTTTCTACCACTGGGGTGGAGTTTGCTGTCTGCCATTTCAGCACCTGCCTTTCAGAGATTTTTTTTTGTAGGCATACCGTATGAGTAGGACCAGCAGTGGTCAAGTACATAATTAAAATACACCTCTACCCCGATATAACGCTACCCAATATAACACAAATTTGGATATAACACGGTAAAGCAGTGCTCTGGGGGGCGGGAGTGGGGGCGGCCTGCACACTCTGGCAGATCAAAGCAAGTTTGATATAACACGGTTTCACCTATAACACGGTAAGATTTTTTGGCTCCCAATGACAGCGTTATATCGGGGTAGAGGTGTATATACTTGTCTTCACCACTGCAACTTAAAGCCCATTACATGTCCTACTTTGTCTTATTCTGCAATCATAGTCTCATCTTGGAAGTAAAAAGTACTATGTTCCCTGACATGCATTATTGTAACTCTTGTGACATTTTTAGCAGGTTACATGAAGTTTAAATGGCACCTTTTCTTTTGGGTGGCTGTAATTTGGGAGGGTTTATTTAATCTATTTATTTTTGCTCTAGAGTACAATGAACAGAGTTCATAATTAACTTTTTATTAATAATTAGTTTTGCTAGGAGACTCAGAGAAGTTTAACAAATATTAGCTTCTCATGAGTAGCCCTATGGTAAATAATGCAACTGTCAGACTAGAGAGCATCCACCAGATGCTATCCTTGTATTTCTCTTTTGCTAAAATCAGTTCACACTTTCTAACATACAAATATCTGCATACAGGCAACTATCTGCCATGCTAAGCATGGCCCAAGGAAGACATTTATTTTTGCGATAATACAATCATAACATCTAAGTAGTCATATAGTCACATGGCTACAGAATATGGACTACTGCATGTGCTGTGGCAAAGTATCTGCTTCTCCTCAGCAGGCTCAGTCCTTTTTAGCCTTAGAGACACCGGCTTGGGCAAAGCAAATCCTTCCACGTAGCACAGGGTCTGGCTGATCCTTCCCTCAGTCAGTCCCTTGTGCTGGTTTTCTCCCCTTCTGAGGACAGAGTGCAGCCTTCCTTGCTAGAAGGGTTCAGAGCCTTGCTGCACCTAACTTGCTGGCAGCTTTTCTCACTCTCCCCCTGTTTTCATGCCAGGGAGGGTTTAAAAAGGTCTCCAGCAGTTGGGGCCAGCTGAACCTAATTAGTTCCCTGATAACTCCTTTTTCCAGCTGAACCTTATTTCCCCATGGCTATCTCTCCTCAGTGGATAGGGAGAGTCTGCCTTTTAACCCCCTGGGACTACCCCTCCCTTTGTAGCTATTTGTCCTGGGTTTGCCACAGTGCCTAAACATATGCAAGCCTAAACAGCAAAGCGTTGGTCCTCACCTGGGACCAGATGTTTTTTCAAAGTTAGATGTTAATTGAATGTAGCAAACTGAATTTTGAAAGTTACATAGGCAACGGAAAAACAAATAAACATCTAACGGATGCATCTCACTGACATTCAAGCCAGGAGGTAATGGAGAACACTCAGACTTTGATGTACAGTTCTTTCCATGAATGAATGATCAGCAACCTAGGGAATCAAGACACTGTCTAAAGCACCTAAGAGTTTCTATATTCATATACCATCTGACTGCTATTCCATGTAGTTGCGGATCCTGTCTATGGCAGACGCCAGTATCTGATTTCTTCAGGAGAAAATCAAGGTCCACTAGAATGCACCTACTTATTTATTCAAAGCAGTACATACATGAAGAAATTCTTTATTGACCCCTTGAGCAATTTGTTTGTGGCCTGAGACAGATTTCTTTGCCTATATTATCACAGCTTTTATAGCTCCAATTGTAATTGAAATCTTCCAGAATTTCAATGGGAACTTTGCAGTCCACATACTGATCTCATGCTCTCTAAACTTTGAGATTTTTTAGCTTTGACACATTTAATACAAATGTAAACACAGAACATTCCCAAATGAGCATGTGCTGCTGAGACATGAAAAAACATCTATTTAACATCCTCTGTAAATAACCCTGATCCTCCTTCATGGGTCACTGAAAAGCTTTCTGCCTTTTCATAGTTCGCAAACAGAATATGTTTTGGGGGATCTCAAACCATGGTTTCCATACAATTTTAATTTCTTTTTCAAAAGCACATATGTGAACATTAAACATTCCAACAACGCCTGCTCATTAAACCACCTCTGAGTGCTGGCTGAGATAACACAATAAATGTTCACTGCAGCATCAAGCAGGGAAGCCTAGAAATGATGGGCTAGATTATTGGCCCCAGCTGGGAAATATGGGTCAATGCAAATTTTGACTTCAAGGCACTACACACAAGTAGAGCAGTCCATATGTATGGGTCACGTATTATTGGGCTTTATTCTGCATTGCCATAATTTTAAATATTGTTTGTGTGTTGCCATAGGGCCAAATTCTATTTTACATTCCATGAAACTGCATTGAACTCCACCTGCAGTGAGGTTCCAGAGAACATAGGGCCCTGATCTTGCAATGAGATCTACATTGGAGGAGCTTTACACCCATGCAGAGTCCCATTGACTTTAATAGGATTCCAGACAGAAACAGAAGTTCAGCTGAGCAGACCCAGTTGTTGGATCAGGGCCTATGTCAGGAAAGAATTTATTCCACTCTGTTTAGTAATATAGGGGGAGATTTTCAGAGGCACAAATGAAGTTAGGCACCCAACTCTCACTGACTTTAAGTTTGTAAAAATCAATATAGTCCATGAAGTTACACATGCACACTCTCATATTTTAACTACATCAATAACTGTGAATTCTGAAAATTAACTGTTTTTCACCCCACAAAAGTACCTTATGTGGATTTATGCTAAAATTAGCAAAGACTTTTCATCCTTAGACCAAGTTGGCCCTTATTTGCAGTATAAAAGCAAGTTCTTTTCCATGATTATCCAATCTTTGCTATGTCAAGGTTGCTATTATGTAAGAGGGTCTTTTTGAGTATGTGAATGCAGAATAAACCTCACTGGACAAAAAGTATTATTTAGGATACAATATGAGAGATATGCACTTGAGACGATCAAAGGCATTTTGCTGCAAAACAAGTCTTAGACACCTGATCATACTAACATTCAGTCACACAGCAGGAGGGAGAGAAAAAAATGAGAACAAAGATGTAGTTAATTGAATTTGCTACCTTATTTCTATGAATAATGGATTTTAACACTCTCTATACCCATATTGGCAAGTAACATAACACCAGAGACATTTTTCTTGATTTTTCTCTACATATATAGTATGTATTTTTTTGTATTGTTAAATGTGATTTATGAAATTAGTTAAGCTTTGCCTTGACTATTGTGGGTGTACCATTTTGGACTCAATGCTGAAAAGTTGCCTGTGTCACTTTCATGTGAGCCCACTGAAACTGGTTACATAAATTGCTTCAGACTAATCTGAAAGAAATGCTGGATTCTTCTCTGGCAGTTCCAGAGAGCTGCACAAATGAATTTCCATGGTATTAATTATTATTATTATTATTATTTTTAAGAACAATTGGTGCATGATCCACAGCCCACCAATATCAGTGGAAAGCCTCTCACTGACTTCAGTGGGTTTTGGATAAAGCTCCACCCTCAAAACCTCAGCTCTTTTACTATTCCCTCTGTAGTAGCTGAGAGCCTCTACCATGTTACATTTACTTCAGGGACATGATACCAGATGGGGCTCTCAAGTGCATCAGCCCAGAGTTGGATGAAAGTCTGTTCCAGATGGCAAAGGGGAATATTACTAAATATGCCTTCAAGGTATTTAAGCAAAGCATGGCAGACAGCTACCATAAACAGTAGTGGAACAAGGCCAGTGTAGATAGCTGTTGAGGAAAGACTGCCTTTTTCCTCAATCATGTGCAAACAGCAATTGAAATAGCGAGGAGGAGACAAATAAATGATGATTATAACAAAATCCACACAAAACATTTAATGAGAGCCAGCTCAGATAATTGGGCCACTGCAACTCATTCCAAAGGCTTAGGTACTGATTTCTTTTTTATGTCTCTTTTTGTCTAGATTTCTTTTCTCTTTAACTAACTGCTCACACACACTCCCTGTGGATGAAATATAAAGAGTTTATGAAGTGTGTACCACTTTTTTGTAAAGGCTACACTGCATTTGTTGTCCTCACATACCGCTCTAAGCCATCTCTCTCCTCTCACCCTGTAAATGAATGAAAGCATCCTTGGCAGGTTTCACCACTTTTTAACTGTGCTAGGCTCTGCCACTGTACCTCTTCTCCCTCTCAGGAAATACTGATGTGGTTTTGGAAAGGATCAGAGGTAGCCTTGGCTGTTTAAACCAGCCATTGGCTGTGCTCAGCCTTTTCAAAGATGGTTTAATTATTTGCTATTGCCAACAAACCAGCTACCCTCCCCTCAACTCTGCATCTTCCCTGGCTGGACTTTAACATATGCCAGGACCAAGGTTCTTCAGCAAGGGCTTCATTCTTTCTGCAAATTAAATATACAATGTGCTTTGAAAATATATATTATATTCTGACTACTAAAATTGCTACCCTCCCATATGCTTTGCACTATATCTTTATTGGCTGCTACTTCACACTTGACTTCTCATGAATAGTGTGACATTTTTCTGATGAAACTTTTGGCTTCTCAAGGTGACATTTTTGAAAAATTATTTAGGGGATTGGAAATCACAGGAGTCTGGTTATAGAAAAGATTGCTGCCAAGAGAAGCTGCATTAGCTCCAGAGCAAGACAACGTCTCTTTGCAACCAGCTCAGGAATAGCCAAGGTGACTCTGGGAAGAACAAAATGTAACCGCCCTCCCACATATCTGTGCTCACCCTCCCATCTCCCCCCCCACACACACACACTGCTGCCTCACTCTCCCATTGACACTAGTTGAGATAACTGGAGAGACATAGATACACTTAGTAGTTTTTGCCAACCTTTAGCATTGCTCACGTACATCACTAGTCAGGGCATTGTGCATAAACTTTGCTGGTATGAGGGCTGACTGGATATTTCTATAGTCATTCCTTGTTGTGGCAACCACAACCCCAAAGCACTTTTATTTCACAGGAAATTAAACACATGCATGTAAAAAGAAAATGTTTATTAGTTTTTATTAATTATTATTATTATTTATTATTATTGAGCAATAGGGACTTGCTTTGTCAATATCACACAGGATGTATGACCACCAAATACCAGCTACTAACTAAATTTCAAACATTCTGTGAAATCTCTAATGTGGGCTCCATGTTGTGATGCAACATGAAAGATGAAGAGAATGCAGTTAAAAACAAATCACTTTAGGCCTATAGCAGCATTTCAAAATATTTATTTCAATAATAAAATATTCAAACATCAAAGAAAACTACAGAGTTTTGACCCTAAACAATCATTCTGCAAAGGCTTTTTAAAAAATATATGTTATTTGGTCTCCGGTTCTTCCTACTGGTCAAACTTTAAAAAGAATCAGAGAATGCAGTGTGGCAAGAAGAAGAGAGAATGGGGCTAGGTGTAAAGAATCCCTTTATTTTAGTCCAGGTCAGTGCACTCCCTTGGGCAAATAGCTTCAACCCACTGTGTTTCAGGTACCCTATTTGTAAAATGGAGGAAGTACTTGTCATACTTACTATAGAAGAGTATTGTCAACTTAATCAGGGAATGTTTGTATATCCCTTTGGAAACAGGAATTGTTCAAAGTATTATCCAGACACATTTCCCCACCAGATCAACTGTGGAAGTCATTAGGGCTACAGTGATGACTGTGATGCTTCAGTTAAACTTCACTTTCAAATAACTGAATTAGGAAGGAGCTATTTCATGATCCCAATTCCGTTTTTTTTTAAAGTAATAATAAAATATTTTAGGCAGCCTTGCTGCCTGTGAAACACATCAGATGGTCTGGATAAGGCCTATGGGACTGGTTGCAGTGTAGCAGGATAAAACCTATTTTGAACAATCTTTTAGAATAGTGTCATGAAAAATCTACTTTTCCCCAAAGACTGTACTTCCCTCCATCCCCAGTAGTCTCCTTTCCAAAAAATGCCTACTTAATTATATCACACTTGTGTTTTGAGGATTTAGCACTGGACAGTAGTGCCAAAAGCACCTACTCACAATATGGCTTTCAAAACCATACTATTTTCATAATTGGTTAGAGAAATCACATTTTATGCCCCGCAAAATGACTAATTGCCTAGTTGACTGTTGGAAGGCCAGAAATGCCAAACTGATAAGAAAGAAAGATTCAGTATTAATCATTCTTAAAGGGAAAAAAATACCCTAAAGCTGACAGTATTCAAGTGAGGTTAATACTAGTGCCTATAATTTAGTTGTTCACTTTAAAGACATTGATCAATAATGTCAGGTCAGATGAGAGATATTTAAATGAAGTTCTCTAATTAGTGGGCATGAGAGATCCCATAGTTCATTACAAACAAGATGTAAGAAAGAATTTCTAACCTTACATCCTTGGAATATAAATGCAGTTTTTAAAGCAAACTAAATTAATCAGTGTTAAATAAGAGATAATGCTGTTAAAGCAAGAGTTAAAAAGCCTGCAACCATGGCACTCTTGACTCTGACCTCATTGGATCTCAAAAGATAAGTGGGATCAGGTGTCCCCAGTTCTTGGCTAGGAGATGTTCAAGAAAAAAATCAGGGTACTGAATAAAGTGGTACTGGTGATTCAATAGCTGACAATCTTCCTCCAGAACTAGTATTTAAAAAGTGCCCCAGCATATTGTTTGATTGCACGACAAAGCTGGAGGCACCATCTTTCAGATAAGATGTGATAAAACAACCCAAGGATTCTGGCCACCTATGATCACTGAAGATCTCATATCTCCCCCATGTAAGTATTCTCACACTTCTTATCAAACTGTCTGTACTGGGCTATCTTGATTATCACTTCAAAAGTTTTTTCTCTTACTCAATAGGCCTCTCAGAGTTGGTAAGACAACTCCCATCTTTTCATGCTCTCTGTATGTGTATATATATTTCCTCACTATATGTTCCATTCTATGCATCTGAAGAAGTGGGCTGTAGCCCACAAAAGCTTATGCTCAAATAAATTTGTTAGTCTCTAAGGTGCGACAAGTACTCCTGTTCTTTTTGTGGATACAGACTAACACAACTGCTACTCTGAAACCTAAAGATCTCATAGCCATTTTTGCTGGTGTAGCCCCTTTCACGCTGTCTGGAGTGGCTCACAACTGAGGGTGCCAACCTCAGGGCAGACAGTCAAGAAGCAGGGCAGACATGCCAAACTGTTTGTATGTTCTATAATTAGATTTCACTAACCCCAGTAATAAGTGTGAATTCCTAAACACACAGGTAAGCCAAACTGGTTTCCAGCTGTGCATTTGTAAGGCCATGTCTACGCTTACTAGGAATCAGCAGCAGGTGTGGATTTAGCAGATCTAGTGAAGACCTGCTAGACCATAGAGCGCTCTCCGGTCGACCCCAGTATTCCACCGTAACAAGAAGAGTAAGATAAGTCAACGGGAGAGCATCTCCCGTTGACACAGTGCAGTGTATACACTGCAGTAAGTCAAACTAAGCTATGTTGACTCCAGCTACGTTATAGCATAACTTAGGTCGACTTACCCTGGAAGTGTAGACAAGGTCTAAGTGTTCAGTGAGGCCTGGGGCCTTGGTGTGAGCAAACACGTGATCTGCCAGCATCACAGCCCCATCCCACACTCAAATTCCAATTTGATAATTACATTCGACTTGCCTAAATTCATCTTAGTACTTACATGGATATGTTTTTCTTCTTCCCTTCCTTTTACTATTGTGTGTTGTTGCTGCCTACCACCAGATATGTAGAGAGAACAGACTGAATTGGAAGTCTAAATCCAGTGTAGATCCAGACCTGAACTTTCCAGTTTGGGCCCATCTCTAATTCTTACATTGCAATGTGGACTATTTACTCATTGGTATACATGCTATTTTCTATAAATATATCACTCCAAACAAAGATCCATATATTAATGATCAGCAGCACTGATATATAGGCCATTGTTTAAAAGATGTGTAAGCCCATGGGGTCCTCTTGAATAAGTCATAATTCATTCAAATGTAAAAGTTAAGCAGAAATTCCCCATGAAAAGTCAACAGGTGTTAATGGGGGCAGCCCTGCGGTTACCTCATTACCTTAGAGTCTAGAAAAGAAGAGTTTTGCACAGCAGTGGAGATGCTGATTAATGTGAATGGTTAATAAAGGGCAGGATAAAAGAACTCTCTCATAATAAGGGCATTAAATTAAAGGAATTAGGGGCCTTAATAAGGAAATTATTCACAATTGTTAACATTTGCTGATCTCAGTAAGTATGCAAATGTGTGAAAATGCTTAGAATGTGCGTTATCCTGGAAAGTATTTCTGCTTTCAAAATAAAATTGTTCATACTGTTAATTCAGCAAATATTGAATGAGTAAAATATGATTATTAAATAATAAAAAAAGTCTGATACAGCCTTGAAATATAGGCAATTGCATTGCTAAAGAGTTATCTTTGTATTGCATTTCCTTTACTTCATGAAGGCAATTTCTGTGCTAATGTTTTACTAATTAATTGTATCTTCTGCAATTTGTTTTGGGCAGATCTACACAGCACTATCTCCAACCTTTCTCAATACCTAGTTGAAATAAATACATGGGAGCAGAGCAACAGGTTACAGCTGGATAGTGATAAGACTAAGGTGCTAAAGAGGGAAGCACTTCAAAGAACTTGCCTCCACTATAACTTCCCCACTATTAATGTCAGCCACATTTAGTTTGTTAAAATGGGTCCTATTAAATTTCTCAGTGTTATTGGATACTCACATAGTTGTGACTGCAATGAACACTACTTTCATTTGCAAATGGCCAGAAGATTGAACCTCATCCTATTGATATAATTCTGGCCATGGGAATCCATGTATTTGTTATTTCTAGATTATTATTATTATGTCTAGGAATGAAGCCATACAACCTGAAAACAATCCAACTGATACAAAACACAGCAGACCATCTTTTTGACCCAGGTAATTATGTATGCATCGCCTTTAGTGATATCAAATACAACTCAAGGCCAAATCCCTGAATAGAATTGACCCCAACTCCCTATGAAAGTATCTCTCCTTTTGCAACCATGACTTCCCAAGACAGCTACATTCCAATAGAACAATGAAAATGTTGAGCAATAAGAAGAATATCTTGTATGGAGACTGACCGTAGGACCGTGACTGCAATGACAATGATGACACAGAAATCACCACTTTCAGGACTAAATGGGAAATTCATCTCTTTGACTATGCATTTGTCTATACATGACAGTTATTCTACATGAAGGTAAAGTGTGAGTTTACAGTGAAATAGCTTTTTCTGAATAATAACAGGAATGGAAAGTACTTTTTTCTAGAATAAAAGTGCCTTTTTTTAGTTTAGCCCAATCCACTTCCATGGAGTTATTCCAGACTATCCATTCAATTTCCTTCAATAAAAGTGCTACAAACCCATTTACACAAACAAACAAACAAACACATCCCTGTAAACTAATCAAACTATTTCTTCTATTGACTGGGAAGCAACAAAGAGAGATTGTTTTTTCTACTTTTTTAATAATTGGCTGTTGCTCAAGTACTATATGACAAGAGCCCTTGTAATTCCTAAATAGTTTTAAATTCAATTTGTAATAGAAATAGAATGATTGGTTTCTTTAGTTCATACTCTATACTCCTAATGTGACCAGTCTATCAGTTTGTAGCCATTTAAAAAAAAAGAGTGGAACCTGATTTTCATTCTTTTATTACTCATGTTAATAACAACTTCTAATTAAAACATCTGTTAGATATCCATAACATTAATTTAATGAGGAAAATCTAATAGTGTTTATTGGATTTCTGTTATATAAACATTTTCTATTAACTGATGCCTTTAAAAGGCATTGCTATTCATTACAGAGGTGTCAGACTCAGTATTTAAGTGACATCTAATTTGTGTGCAGACAACAATTTTGCTGAGAAAAAAAAACCAAATAGGCCTTTAGATATATGGATGTTTCCTCTAGGAATATGTATCTGGATGCACACCAGTGACAAGGCATTGCACATATGGGATATGGGTTTCAGATATAGAGTAATGGCCTTTTTTCAGCAGCTATAGTCACCCCCATGGAATTTAGCTGCTGCCAAAGATTTTTGTCAATACCTTAGAATAGTGTGAAACCTCTTTACAAAATAATTAAATATTAATGAAACTGAATTGATTATGATTTCTTCCCCAATTATAGTTCTAGCTAATTCTCTTTAAGCAACTTTTTATAAAAGGTGTTCAAAGTTTGCGTGATTATCAAAAACACAGTTGTTGCTCTCCCCCCGCCCCCCCATATAGGATCTGTTTTGGTTTTATAACTGAAATTAGCCATTGTAAAAGTAATTATTTTAAGAAATTTTACTACTATGGGGACCACCAATTCTCTCATTCTATTAATCTTAGCCATAACCTAGGTCCCTTGTTGGGATAAACTTCAAAGCTAAAAGGAACCATATAACCATATTACTGCAACTATAAAACAAAATAAACCTAAAATCTCCTTTAAATGACATCACTTCTAGGTGCTTGACTATACTGAGCCTTACACCATGTGCTTAATAACACACCCCCACAGGTCTGATGATATTACACCATAACACAGTGCATGTCATGTCCTACAGTGTAATTGCAATCTATGCACAAATGACTGACTATCCAAGGGCACATTTGTACAATGCCTATATTGAAGGGTTTGAAACATGTATTACAGGCCAGGAACACAGCAGGATCTAGTTCTTCTTTCACTCACACGGGTTTACATCAGGAATAATTCCAGTGACATCAACTGACATATTCTAAAATAGACATGAAGTAGGTAGAAGAAGAAAAAGGCTCAGCATATCCAAAGCCAGGCTTTTTCACTTTTATATTTATTTTTCAACAAATAAAAATGCTCTTTTGTGACAGTCTGTAACCATTAGTAGAGTACCAAATTTACATAGACTAAACAACACGTTAACAATATCAACCCCTGTGAAAATGTAGTTCAGTAATGACCCAAACTGCATCTCTTACCATAGCAACACTGGTGCATTTGGGGTCATTAACATATAATTTCTGTAATAAGGGAAACTAAATGGACTCCTTTCACAAATTTTCAATTTCAGGAAAAAACCTATGTAAACAGCCGAGTCCTACACTGTACCCTGAAAATCAGTGTAAGATTGGGTCCTGATGGGCTAGCAACCATAATCGAAAAGTGCCTGGTATTTAAAATCTAGGATTTCTTAGGGTATGTCTACATTGCAATAAAAAACAAACATGGCACTGAGTCTCAGAGCCTGGGTCAGCTGACTTGGGATCACAAGGCTCTGGCTGCAGGGCTAAAAAGAGTTGTGTAGATGCTAGGGCTGGAGCCCTGGGCTCTGAGCCTGAACATCTATACTGCTATTTTGAGCCCTGTGAGCTGGAATCAGCTGACGAAAGTCAGCCACGGTCATGCCATAACTCTTTTATTGCAGAGTAGAAATACTTTTAGTAAATGCAGCCTAGATGATCTCAGCTGTATATTGCAGGAAGTTATATGGTGGTCATTAGATGTCAGTACTGAGCCAATGCTTCAGCATTAGGCTGCTAGAGGTACCATCTTTCTCATAAAATGCCAACAAAGGTTTTGACCATTTGTAATAACTAAGACTCCCATGACTCTGTTCACAGGTACAGAGATTCAAACCCTAGTATACTGACAAAATTCATCTTGGGTAATTATATTCCCTGTACTTTGAATCACTTTATAGGTTGAGTTAGATAACAGAAGTTTCACTTTTTGTCCTAATCACTTCATGTGCACAGGTACACAACTTCCCACTGCCGGGATGAAATTCAAGTGGTAAGTAAAGTGATTCCTAGAGAGTTTGTCAATCAGTTTGTAAAGCATAGTTAGGATCCTTCTAGATAGGAAGTGCTATGTAAGTATATAATTCACGAAAAACCTGATCCAATTTCCATTCAAGTTAGTTTGAAGGTTCCCATTGATCCCAGTGTCAGATAAATCAGGCCATAATGCATATTATGTGCAATCGAGAAAGTTGACAAGTACAAATCTCTCAAGAGAAGGACTCACAGAATCGATGAAATTCTTCAGAGGGTAGCAAGAATTCTACCAGACTTTGTTTTGATAAAGAAGGGACCAACAGAGGGTTTGACATAATGGATCAAAACCTGGTCCATCCAGCCCAGTCCTCTGCCACTGACAGTGGCCAGTATCAAATGCTTCACAAGAATGTGTAGGAACACTGCAGTAGACAGTTGTTGAATAACTGATCGCTGACCTTTCGTCTCATCTGGACTTCTAATAGTTAAAGACTGGCTTTATCTTTGAAGCACTGGGTTTAATATTCCATATAAAATATGTTATAATTATATATAACTCTGGATATTCTTGTAATTCATGTGAACATTGAGTCCCTTTTTTAATCTTGCTAAGTTATTGGCTTCAACAACTTCCTGTGGTAATGAGTTCCACAGTCCAATTACACGTTGTGTAAAAAGTATTTCCTTTTATCAGTTTTGAATTGTCCACCTTTGAAATTCATCGAAGTTCCATTGTTCTTGTATTATGAGACATGGAGAGCAGAAGCTTCCCGTCTACTTTCTGTATATTATTCATTATGTAATATATTTTTATCATTTTTGCTCCCATTAATCTTCTTTCTAAGTTAATCGCAGACATTCCAATTTCACTTCATATGTGCATTTTCCCGTGCTCCTAACCATTGTCATCGTTTCCTGTGAACCTCTAATTCTGCAATATCCTTTACGGGATGGGGTAACCATTATTGCACATTGTATCCCAGAGGAGCTCTCACCACTGATTTATATAATGGTGATATATACAATATACATCTGGAAGATTCTGCAGAAAATGTTGTCTGCAAGTGTTGTTGATCTCCTTGTATATTCCATGATGAGAGTAATTAATATGCTAATAATGCAACATTGAAGTAGCCTGACACAGGCAGGATTAATCACTGTAATTCCACACCATGTGGCTGAAAGAGAAAACATTCAAAGGACAGTTGATCTGTGTTTGGGCATTTTGTTTACATGCATCAACACATTTCTGGTAAGAATGGTGTGAGTAATGGCTGCACCTAAAGGAAAAGGGACAGATATGCAATGCTCGACTTTTGCTTTGCAGGTAAGCAGACCAATATTGGCACCTGCAATTTATTTCTGGGACAAGAATAAATGGAGTGCCAATTTTTCAACCTTTCCTCTCCCTGAGTAGCACTTACTCATGCAAATAATCCCAAATGAAATCAAGAGTACTGCTTACATGAGTAAGTGCTATTCAGAGTAAATAAGTGTAACTGACTATTAACTTTATGTTGTCTTCTGTGCCTAGTTTACAGAATATATGGCTTTGGTACCAAGCTGTGTGTCCTGGCTCTATATGTGTTTAGCCTTGCAGATCTTTGGTTCAGTCCCTGGTGTGTTACTTGAGATGATGTCCTCCCCACATAAGTGGGGGTTCTTCTGGAATTTGAACTACTGTGGGTCTCAGATGATCATAATAAAGTTGCCTTCTCTAAAGGATGGATGTAACTCACTGGTCATATATGTTACATGTCACCATCTGTTCCTGAGGATGATAATCTTTTACAGAGCCCAGCTCTTTTACTTAAACTATAGAGCTTCATAATTTCAGATCTTGAGGTCTCCAGTTCAGTCTGCAGTGACAGCCAAGAGCATGGCTATCCCATTAGGGTTAAAGCATTACATCCAAATCTAGTACAAAGCAACTTAGGGGATTTGGACACCCAGTTCCTATTAATTTTTATGGGACATCCAAATCTCTCAGGCAACTTTCAACATCCCACCTTTTGTTTGCAAATGTACTCTCAGTAGAAGGTTACTCATATCAAACTGAATTCTATTAACAATGTACTTATATTCTCCCTACCCCCATTACTGGAATATATGTGGACGTCTAACACAGAATCTCAGCTCCATTTTCATCTGCGCTCAAGTACAACAGGATACCGGCTACTAATTATTTTGTCAGCCCTTTACAATAAGAACAAAATAATTCAGTTTCTTTGGTATCCTTTCATTGGACATTATCTTGAAAAAACTATTTGATCTAAATATAGATGCAATCTATATATTTCTATATATAATTATAATGTGAAAATCCTTAATGTTCATGCTTTGTGAAGACTGACTAAAAGATCTATAATTAATACCAAATACACTGAGTGCTCTTAAAAATGCCATTCTGGTTCCAGAGGAGCTACTTGCTATGGTGGAATGTCCCATTTTAATTGCAGGGTCATTGCGCTGTAACTGGTAATCTCTCTAAAATCAGAAAGAACTGAAGAGCCCAAACTGTATGTGCATGTAGATATTAATAGAGCTAGTTGGAAAATGATATTTTCCCACAAAAAAATAAGATTTTTCAGCTAAAGTCATTGATCTGCTGCCCCTAGAGCAAACTGAGAAGCAGACTGTGACATGGAGAAGAAGTAATCCAGCATATGAGATCTGGTGCCTTGATTGAGGAGAAAGACAGAACCAGGGCATCTATCACTCTCAACTCCCTCTTGCCACCTGTGCAGAACATATGGTGTGGTGCATGGTGTGGGGAAGGGTTTGTAATAGTTCTGTGGAGCCTACTTTCCTCTGCACTGCAACCTGTGGTACAGGTAATTGGGGCACAGGAGTAGAGGAGCTCCTTACACCCCCTTATATCTTTTGTGTCACAGTGCAAGATGGGCCACATTTGATCCCATATCTACTTGGCCAGACTTTCCATATTACACACACACACTTTCTCTCGCGCGTGCTCTCTCTCTCTCTCTCCCACAGGTTTCAAGAACAGAATTTATCCCATAGGGCAAATGCTGCCTTCAGCTGAACAAGCACCTGAAGTAAACACAATGTGAATGTGTGTGTAAGCAATAGCAGAAGCTGGCCCAATATCTTTATCCTAGGAAGAAAACTTCTCTGGAGTCAATTGGCTGCTGATCACTGTCGCATCCCCAGAATACCAGACATTCCAGTACTTCTGGGAACAGCGTGACCCTGCCCCCCACCGGCATGACCTCACATGCACAGTGCATGCAAGAGCATGCAACCAACAAGACACCATTTTGAAGAGCGCACCATCCCAACCTTTCACATGCATGTGAGGTCATGCCGGCAGGGGTAGGGCAGTGTGCTCTTAAAAATGGTGTCCCTTCTCTGTGATACCACACAAAACATCTTGTTTTGTCTCATTGCCAGCTTAAACCCAGATGAATGGCCTGCCTAAGCTCTATGTAGCTGTCTTCAGCCATACTGTTTGCAAAGCTTGTGAAACAACCACAGAGGACATTTCCTTTTCTTAGAAACAAACCGACAATTTAAGAAAACAGAGACTTCTTTACTGTTCTTGAAAATCCTTTCCTTGCAGCCAATGCACTGCATACAGATAGTTACAAAATTCTAACTGAAAGATCCATGGCTGTACATCAAATCCTAATCAGGAATCTAATTAGCTTATCTTTATAATTTACCCACATTTTCAACAAAAGTTCTTTTTCAGAAGGGGAGGATGGCTGTAATGTGTGTAAAATGAACACTAAATGATAGGGTTAGCCGTAAAAGAATGAAGTCATTCAGGCAGGATTAATGTATAAAAATAATTGTACTGAAGGCAAACCAAACCAAACAGGTTGATTATGTGAGTTTTTTTAAATAACATTTTTAATTGAAAGAGCTATTAATAAATATGGAATTATGACTTAATGAATCAGATTTCTATTTTCTTTCATTATAGATTTAATGAGACATAGTAAATATTTCTGCATTCAAAAACCCCAAATACAGACAATAAAGCCTTGGTTTATTCCCAGCCAACCATTACATGACCTTTACTTTTTTTTAGTGAGATATTTTAGTAACGCTGATTATATGAAGCCAAATTGTGAAGAAAGGGGAAAGGAGAATAGTGGTGGAGAGAGAAATTATCTGCTTTGTCTGCTAATGAGATGTATTGAATTATTCGTACTAGAACTGCACATTCAACCACATCTGTTATATAAATAATTAATTCCATTTTTATTATCTAAAGATTTTTTCAGTCTTTGATTTTTTCCCCTCTCTCTCTTTGACTACTGCAGAGTTTTCAGCCTCTTATCCATCACTCGACAATCAAGGCATATTGAAGTTTAGCATTTTTAATGTCCTGTACGAGAAAAAGAAAACACTTGCCAAGTTTACACAAGTGCTGCTTGGTTTAAGAGGAACCCAATTAACCAACCTTTCATATCAGGGATGGCCAAGCTTACTGACCCTCCAAGTCGCACACGACAATCTTTAGAGATTCAAGAGCTGGCGCACACCTGCCAGGGCTTTGATCTTCTGTTCTGTGGGAAGGGAGGTCTCAGGGATTCAGCTCCTTAGAAGGTGCCTGCCCAGGCTCAGGGCTGCAGCAGATGCACCCTGCGGGGCTGAAGCCCTGAGACCCCACCCCCATCCCCACAGGACAGAAGCCAGAGGTAACACGTGGGGGGGGGGCATGGGTGCCCCCCCGGATTTTATTCCAGGGTTTGCTGGCCCCACTTGGTCACATGGTGTTGATGGACCCCCTACCTGCATGCAGGGCTGTCCTTAGGCATACACAGCTTTCATGGTGCCCTAGGCAGCTGCATGCTGCATATGTGGCAGCCCCAGCCCCAGCGACCAGCCCTATCCCTCGTCCGCCCCCCCGCAAGGTGCAGGACTGTCCCTAGGGGGATGTGGAGCCCCGGACAACTCCCTCTTCCCTGCCTCTTACCCTTCGCCCCTGCTCCGCCTGCTGCCCATCCCCATTCCACCTCTTCCCCCAGCGACCCTGCACTCACAGGCAGCAGCCGGAAGCAGAGCAACCTGGCCCCAGCCCTCTCTACTCTGCCTGCTCCCAGCTGTGGTGCTCCACTTCTTGCCGCTGGTGAGTGTTTGGAAAGGATCATCCCCTACACTCACTGGCGGCGGGAAGCGGAGCGGGCTGCTCCCGGCCCCTTGCTAATCCCCCGGGCCACTCTGGGCCTGTGGGGCCCCCAAAAGTGGCCCTCCACAGCTCCTGCCTCCCAGACTCTGGGGGGGGGAAGGCCTGGGGCCCCACACAGCCTCGCCTGCGGGGGGGGGGACTGAATAGGGCACCCAAATAGCTAGGGACGGCCCTGCCTGCATGGCAGCTGCTGGAGCTGGAAAACTGGGAGCTGCAGCCCTGGTGAGAGGCAATGGGAAACAGCTGGGAGAGCCCCTGCTTTTGCTTCTGTCTTCTCCCCATGGAGCTAACACAGCAGCCTCTCCCTGCAGCTCCCAGCTATTTGCTGATGTCTCTCCACGGGGAGCTAACATCTGGCAGCTGCAGGGAGGGGCCAAGGGTAAGAAGAGGGCATGCTGGAGGTGAATGACTCAAGCTATTCAGAGTAAACCTATACATTGTGCCACACCCACTCTCAGCAGGCACCTGTTATCTCTGACAGGAGTCCCTATCCCCTCCACTCCACAGCATGGGAGAAGCCCTGAGGGCCCCCTGCCCAGTCTGGTAGGCAGAGAATAGGGGAAGGCTTGAGGGGCTCTGTGAGCCGCACTTGAACTTTAAAAAGGCCACATTTGGCTCATGAACCACAGTTTGGCCACCCCTGCTATATATATTTGTGACAGAAATGTAAGTCAGATTTTGCCTTTCCCTAAAGTGAACATTTGCCTGACCCTGCAGAGTTTTACAGCTCCCCGCTGGGATGATAAATCAAATACTTGAATTGTAAAATCTTTGGGGGCAGGGACTGTATTTTCCTTTGTGTTTGTAAAGTGACTAACACAATAGGTCTCCAATCTTGGTTGATCCTTGGGTAGTACCAAAATAAAAGTGAATAACAATTAATGTTTGGTATGTCTATATTTGTGTATAGTTGTATAACTATAAATGAATCATTTGTGTCTGTTGTCCAAACTTAAAAAAAAAATCAGAGGACTCAGTTTATTGATGTAGTTACATAATTCCATACCATCACCACCTAGTCCTTCTAAGGGACAAATCATGTGAGTTGGCCATTGCAGGATCAAGCCCTGTGTCCATACATGGAGAAACAATGTAAAATAACTAGCACAACTGGCCCCTGATTCCTAACTTGTGTCCCCAGGACTTCCCACAATACAAATGGTAAAGAAGAAAGAGAAGGATACCTAATTGTCCTTGATTCTCCTTTGCCAACTAGGAAAGATAAGAAAATAAAATAGACCAAAAAGTTAAAAATCTTTATGAAACCCTGGTGTTTTAGGGGTCTATAGATGAGTAGGAAATATATGTTGACTTCAGCATTAGCTTCACATGTTAAGTGGAAGAATTATATATAGATATATTTCCCCAGGTGCCATTTTTGTATTTGAGGTTGGATGTGTGAATGAAAACTGTTCCATCTGCACTTTTCTGCACTGTTGTTCTGTGAACTATTGAATGATGTGGAGGGAAAAGGTGGGTCAATATGGATCTTGCAGTATCATCTAACAAGGTCATAGTGATGCAGTCTACATCTGGTGCCTCATCAATAGTTAAGATTAGAACAGTCTAATGCTTGTGATCGATGAATGAATATTGATCGGCATCAGCCTGCTTTAAAAAATGCCACCAAACAAGCACACAGAAACAGGGTGTTTTTCTGCTGCTGCTTCATTTTAATTTGTTCCTCTTGGAGGTTTGGGCTTTATTGTGTGGTTCCCTAGCAGTTTTATTGGAAGAAATCATATTGAGAGCACCTGGGATGAATGATAATTACAGCATGACTGTGTACAAAATTGTTGGCATGTTCAAATGGCTTGGGGACACTGAGAATAAAGCAGCAGCAGATTTAACTCTTAAGGAGAAAAGATCCAGTTTCTTAAAGATAGCTCTGTAAATACAATCTAAAGGATATATATATATATATATATATATATATATATATATATATATATATATATATGTTTCAAAAGAGAGGTACCAGTGTGGATTTAAGGCTTTCCCTAACTGACACAAAATTATTTCTCTTATGTTTGCTATCTGAATAACATTTAAATAATAAAGTCCTCAGATGACACCCATATTGTCAGGTAAGACTGCACTCCTTTTTCTGCTCATTTATTGTTATTATTATGTATTTGTATTATAGTAATATATAAAAGCCCAACTCTCCCAGGCAGTGGAGATACAAGCAAGATTGTGACTCTCCCTGTGTGTCCGCCCAGGAAAATAAGACTCATAATTCACCTGCATGGGCTACCCAGATTTTGAATTAAACGACTTGGGTCAGACAGAGCCATATCTCCTGAGTCCAGTCTAGTGCCTTAACAGCAGACCATCTTTCTGTTTTCTGTTTACTTTTTCTTCCCCTGGTCGGGGGGTGGGGTGGGCGTAGAAAGAAGGGGCATTGCTGGATCTTCTCTATACACCAGTGATCGTCAGCTGCTAGAAAGGCCTCTGGAAACCCTGGCAACTGAACCTCTAACCTGCACCAAAAATTGGATCTCTACTCTGGATCTGGAAGCACAAAAAACACTTTGCTACTACTCCCAAACCCCACTTTGGGTCCATCTAGGATCTAGCCGCTGCTTCTCTTCTCTTTCTATGCAATTGAAGAAACAAAATTACTGGTTAATAAACACAACTATCTCCTTATGCTCAGTTGCCCTACTTTTTTTCATTGTCCTATCTTCTTTTGTTACCTACTCCCCACTGCAAATATGTGCAAATCCCTTCATTGTGTTAGTTAAACCATCCCTTGCCATTTGGAATTCACTATTTGTTTTTGGCCCTCTAATTATTTTTTTAACCTATGCCAGCTTATTTTCTTTAACAGATATCCCCATTCTTCTCTTTGCCAGGAGTCTTATCATTTTAACAACCTTTTCTCTGCATCCCTACTTAACCACACTGGTATCCGATGCCCTTTTACCTGTTCAGACTTAATAGGATTAATTTCCCTCATGGTCTGAACAGCGGTTTCTTAAGTATTAACTACTTTTCTGCAGTAGATGTCATATGCAAAACATTATAGAATTCCAATTAACATTTCTGCAGGCATTTCACATTCCCTGAAAATCAGCTTTACTATAGCAGGGAAAAAAGAGAAGAAAAAATACCTTTGTGATTCTGTTCATTATTCTCTCTCTGCAACCAATAGCAAACACTTTAAGATGGCTCTATGCTCCTGTGACAAAATAGACTGCCCCCTTAAGGATAGTGATGTCTTCTGGTCAGCCCACCCTCCAATCACTAGGAGAGCTGGGGATTCCTGTTTTGAAGGAGTGACCATTTGAAGTACAACCCCACCTCCAGGAAGAGGGCTGGAGTGTCTCCTGAACAGTGGCAAGAACTGACCAGGACTCTTATATAGACCCAGAGTGGGGAAACTTGAATCAACCAGCAAGTGGCATACATGTCGTAGAATGAGTTAGTAAATCAGACCCCATGTTTTGAATAAACCTAAGTCTGGATAACTGATTGAAAGAACCCAAGGGGCACACTTGCAGTGCCCTGCAGGGTTCAAGAGATCACAAAGGCATGTGAGAGAAGTCTCCGTTACACTTTCCCATGCCCTTCATGATAGGGAAAACCTCTTTATGGGGTTCAGGGGTTTAGAAGCAGCAGCAGGGAAGGGAAGCCCTCAGGACAATATGTAATGTCTGGTAACCACAATGGTTGCTACCAAGAATACACATTTCTATGTAGGTTAAAGAGCAGCCATGGCCATTTGTACTTTAGTTATTCACTCTGAAAGCCCAGATGCTGTAGGATATAGACACTATCCTCTTGGGGGGGGGGGTGGAATGATGAGCGAGAGACAAACCAAACATGACAGATGTTTGTCATATTACTTAATACTGTACTGGAAGGTGTTCAGATACTATGTGATGGTGGCAATATAAGAACCTAAAATAGAATAGGAAGTGGTGTTCATAATTCAGTAGATGCCACTCTTCCTTCCTTCAGTACTGAACCAATGTACCAGGTGTTGCTGTTCTGCTGGAAGCATTAGCTTTCAGGTCTTGACTACAAATTAAACAACCCATGATAATTTTCTCAACTGTAGGGGAGTTAAGCCTAGATCCTGCCCAGATTCTATTTCATTAACTATATTCTTACCTAACATTTCTCCTGTAGTTTCAACTAGATAAAGTCTGTCTTTACTTCCTACCTCTCTCAGTTATTTGGTGATGGGTGCACTGTTAAAGAAATGCTGTGTTCCACCACAGGGTAGGTGGAATGATACCTTTATAGATTCTGTAAAAGGCTTTGGGAGCCTTCTGGATGAAATTCATTGTAGACTGTATATATAAGATAGGTTGATGTTATGAAAATACAGTTAAAGACAGCTAGTGAAGCGTTATCTTTTCCTGCAGCATCCTGCAGGGAGGGTTTGCATAGGCTTCAGAAAGTTGTGGAAATATCCATTTTACAATGAATTCTGTCTTCTCAGATGTCCTGCAAAGATGCACAGATTTGTAGGAAGTGCTAATACATTTATAGCTGACAATAATTTCAGATTTCCCAACATCTGAGAACAAGACCCCAGCCCACATCTACAGTTATAAAAATAGGCTCATAAGAAGGATCTAGGCATATTATTCCCATAACCTCAAGTGACTGGTTCTGTAGCTGAACTTCCCATTGAGGTCTGTGGAAATCCCTTACCCATAGTGGGGCAAATTCATTCATGGTGCAACTTCATTGACTTAGTGGCACTATGTCAGTGTGTACCGACTGCTATTAGATTTAACTTTGACCTGCTGTTGATGGAGACCCTCATGAAATAAAAAGATGATTTATCTTATGATGATATTCCAGGGGCCATATTTTAAATTATTAAAATTTTATGGGTCTAGTTTCCTCTCATAAGTCAAATGATTTATATGCACAACTTCCTAAAAGCTAATAGGCGTTAGCAAATAAATATCTAGTTCACCGAGAGAAAAAAAATAGCTGCCATTTTCACCTGTCTTCTTATGTGATGAATTAGCACTGTTTTTTTCATAGTCACATCTATTATTATTTGGAGTGGGCCAGATCCTTTGCTGTATAAATTAACATACTTGAAATCATTTGATCTACCTTGATTTACATAATATTTACATATCTTGCCCATGTAGGTCAGACTTCAGTGTACCTGATTTTGCAGTATCTATCTTTTTTAAGATGTGGCCAAAGTAAGTGTATGTTGGTTAACTTCATACAGCTAGAGACAGTCTCTGGTAATGCATTAGAATGCCTTTTATCAATCTATTAGAATGGGCTAATGTTGAAGCTCACTTTATTTGAACAGAATTGGTATAACTATAGTAGGGTAGCCGTGTTCTTTGCTGCTTTTATAGTTGGAGAGTAATTTACCAGTGTAAAATATACAGAAAATAAATTCCACATTATAAAAAAAATGAATTGAGGCGTAAAGGCAACAGTTGTAAAACCAAACTATTCCTTGTGATGCTGTATGGAATCTGGGGGACACTTGAGGATATTATTAATATTAATATTGGAAAACTTGTAATGAGTTATGCCAGATATGCCATTTAAGGTATCTGCAAAAATGTTATAACTTGCCAGATATGATAATTTCATGTATGTGTTTGTATCACCTTTGTATTATGAGTTATAGATATGTATGTCTGTATTTAAAACTTGTGCTATGCTTCTGGGAGTCACCCCCAGACAGTTTGGGCATCAGCTCTGCCTAGGTTGCTTTATGGCCCATTAAGAACTATCAGTTATACAACTGACCCATTTAGAGAAGGCAGATACACCTTATGACTCAGCCAGGCATGCAGGGGCATGCCTATGGACAGAACTTCCAACTGCCTAAGATTTCCAAGCCATGTGCTGGGCGGCTTGTGTTTGAAACAAAGGAAGCACAAGCCACATAACAAAAGACTATAAAAGGCAGCAGCATCTTCTCCATTTTGTCTTCAGTCCTGCTTCTCACCTCTGGAGGAACTGAAGCTCTGAACAAAGGATTGAATGACCCATCCAAGCTGTGGATGTATTCCAGAGGGACTTTCAAGCCAGCAAACTCACCAATACCGCTAGAAACATGATATATGGACTTTGAAGTCTTTGTATGTATGTGACTGTTTTACCATTTAACATCTCTCTTCTTGTTCTTTATAATAAACCTTTAGTTTTAGACACTAAAGGATTGGCTGGCAGCGTGCTATTTTGGGTAAGATCCAAACCCATACTGACCTGGTAACATGGCTGACCCTTTGGGGTCAGAAGAACATTTTTGTATATGTGAGCAGAGGTTAAAATAACTTCTCACTGTACTGGACCTAGGTGCTGATTGGGAGTCAGAGAACTGGAATGCAATGAAGGGGGCTGTATGATTTATTTTTTGCTTCTTGATAACCAGTGTGGGGATCAGAAGCAGAGTTTGTGACTGGTCAAGGAGAATAACTTCAGTGTTACCCACCAGTCTTGGGAGTATCTGCTCTCCCTTTTGCAGACTTCCCTGACCTTGGCATTTCCAGTGAGGGCTGCCCTGGGCACCGCGGGTCACAGTCCTATAAATGCATTTGTCTAGTAAATGATTAAGGGCTTGAATCAAAATTATTTGAAGTAACTGGAAAGACTCTCGTTGACTTCATTTGGTTTGGATAGGGTCCTACGTGAGTTCCAGACATGTATAAAGTGGAAAGTAATAAGCATTTCTTCTTGGCATTTTTTCCCCCAATCCACAGATACTTCCATGGCTCACAACATGGGTTTTATGAGAACCTAGATTCAAACATTTAACCACAATAAAGTTATAAAAATGACTGTGTTGTTTCTCTAATTTACATTTAATTTCACCTTGAACTGCACAGTTTGCTATACATGTTACAGATTTCAACTTCTAGTGTTAGCAATTTAGACTGGAATATTAAATAATTCAATTACAGATGCCATAATTAGCCTTTATAATTATTGCAAAAAAGGAAACTGATGAAAATGCTCCAGATGGCTATTTATCACTTAGGCCCCAATTCTACAAAGACTAAGGGATGTGATTAACTTTATGCCTGTGAGATTCACATTGATTTCAATGGAATTACTGTTTTATGTAAACCTGATCCCATGAAATCATTGGGACATAAACATGTGCATTAGTGCTTTGCTGAATAGGGATGACTGTAAGCACATGACTAAAGTTAAGCAAGGGCTATGGATCATGTGTTACCCTCCAGTCATGTAAGGAATTGTCTTTGATGTCAATGGGAATTCCACACATGGAATGAGGGCTATGTATATTCCTTATTAAGGCAGATTCCACTAATATAAATGGGAAGGACTTGGTTTAATCACAAGTGAAATTTGGCAACACAGACAGGTTTACTGTCACACACAATGCTGTGTACATCCAAGCTCTCATCAGTTTCAATGGAAATTGTGGCTAGGTAAGTGCTTCAAGGTTAGATATGCTTCACAGACAAGGAGTACTGTCTTGCAGCAAAATCAGAGACCCAAATACAGAAAGGAACATTTTCAGATATCAAGCAGAATTGTAACACATTTAAATTGGGAAATCAATGAGCAGATAATGTTCATTTGTATGTTTTCAACTGTTTAATATTATACTGTTTATAGGCTTTGATGATGTTTCAGACGTTCAATGGGACTTGAGTGATGCATAGGACTTGCTAATTCTATCTGCACGGAGTGAATTTAATGTATTACAGTATATGAATTTCATACTGCATGTACTTACACTACATGAGTAACCTATATTAAAAACCAAATCGGACCAAATTATAGATATAAAATGAATTATGTTCCCTAGACTCCAATTTTACCCCCAAATGTACAACTAACCATGTTATACATAGTACAAAATTCACATAGGCTGTGTATTACTCACAACAGTGTCTGCTTTGCATTTGCATACTTTGTATTAGCCTCTAGATCTGTCAGGTCTAAACATAATCTAAACAAAACATTTATCTCAGGGAAACAA